>NC_056726.1:568858432-568933432 GCF_019279795.1 Protopterus annectens
GTTTGCAGTCCTCTGCGAACTTCATTAGCCAGAGGCCTTCTGTGTTAGCCTGTACTTCAGAGAAGTAGATACCAAACTGGAGAGGTCCCAGGACAGAACCCTGTGGTACTCCACTTGTCACTGCTTTGAGGTCAGATTTGGAGTCTGCAACTTTTACAGTGCGAGTTCTGTCAGTGAGCCAGCTGGCAGCCCATCTTGTGACGTAGGGATTTATACCTGGTTTAGTGAGTTTAGCTATAATTCCAGAATGGGGGATGGTGTCAAAAGCCTTGGCGAGGTCAAGATAGGCTGTGTGAACCACTTTACCCTCATCCACAGCTTTGGTGACTGCCTCAAAGAAGTCGATCAGATTCAGGTGGCATGATCTGCTTTTCACAAACCTGAAGTGGGTGGGATCCAGAGTTTGGAGGTTACCAATGTCTTTGTTTATGAGTTCCACAATGATACGTTCTATGGTCTTGCAGACCAGGCTCGTCAGGCTAATATATGTATATGTGTGTATGTGTGTGTATAGCTATATATATATATATATATATATATATATATATATATATATATATATTGGGGGCTTCACCCCCCACACCCCCCAATGTGGGGGGCTGTGCCCCCCACACCCCCCCTAACTATATATATCAACTCCAGGGTTGCACAACATTGGGGAAGAGGGCAAATCTGCTTGTCGACCAAATGAACTGTCGACCAAATGAGTGTTGATTATATGAACTGTCGACCATGTGAAGAGGACCCATATATATATATATATATATATATATATATATATATATATATATATATATATATACTTTGAAACATTGAAGTACACAAATCTTGAACTGCTAAGCATCAATCCTGAAAGATCAAAAGCCAGAACACCAAAACAAATAAAACACTAACATTTTTGACTAGGGGGCAAGCTACCCTGCACCCCCCCACCCGCTAATTATATATAGCAGCTGTGAGATCACTCTACAATGGGGAAAGGGATAGACTTAACATTGGCAGAAGCAAATGAGTTTTGATCATTTCTGCCAGTGTAAGAAACATTTGACATTACAAATATTCAATTATATGGGATGTTTCCATATATACATACATATAGATAGATAGACAGATAGATAGATAGATAGATAGATAGATAGATAGATAGATATTGGTATGTGCATGTGTGTGTTTGGGGGGGTATGTGTGTATAATCACAAATGAAAATAGTTTGTTATAGATACACTGATTGATAACAAAATATGTACCCAAACATATGATATTATCAAGAAGGGATACTACAATAATACTTTACCTACAAAATACAAGGAGAGGGATTATGAACATTTATTTTAATTAACTGAGTTGGGAATACTAAACAAAATGTAATAGATGGGGAATGGGATAATGAGATTTTCCTGAAAGAATAAGAGTATTGGTGGAAATTGAGAACATGTGTACTTGTGTCTGATCTTAATGCTAGCACCTAAAAAATATTCACATGGAAATATTGGCAATATAACATATTACTAACACAAACAGGTAATACTGAATAGTTTTTAATGTTTACTTCAAGTCTGTCCCCCAAGAATGAGTTTCAGATTCTGCTTTCTGTCACCTATGGTCTCTGCTTTCATCTGTGCCCTTTCTCTTACCCGTCATATTGTTATCATTTTAAATATGGTACACCTATCTTGTAAAATGTGCCCCCATTTTAAATGTGCAGTATTTGAACAACTTTAAATATGTGTTTATTTATGGAATTAGAGAAGTCATCAGAACATTTCTTTTTGACTCAGAATTCTTTGAAGCATTTTCAAACCTAGGGATTGCAGTTAGCCACCAGAGTCTCTAACTGTCCCATAGACACCGTTTTGCAGGAGCTGCAGTACACTAGTATAGGTAAATGTAGAGCTCTGAGGAAGTCATTGTTTTTTGATGAAAGCACTCAACATTGCTGGATGTAGAGCATTTTATTGTTCTGGAATAAAAAAAATATTTTATCCTAAGTCCGAGTGGTGCGGGTTATTCATTGTTTTGGTGTTTTTTACGCACCAGCACACCATTTTTTGTGTTAAATGTAGAGCTTGACAGCATCTCTAAACTCCTACCCACTGGTAACTCTGCTCATTCCAACTCTTCTGTGTCACCCTCAAATCCCCCTAAACCTCTATGCACTTCGGTCTATCAGCATTTTATATTGCAAACTATTTCTACTAAATATATCAAATCCCTGCTTCTTAAACTAAAACCATGCTCTTCCTCAACTGATAAACTCCCCCTCAATTTCTGAAAATTGCTGCTGACTCTATTGAATATCCTGTATCTATCTTAATCAACTGCTCCATTTAGGAATCTACTGTACCAGAAATATGGAAATCCTTCTATACCACTCCTCTGCACAATGGTGGCAACTTTGGTGAACCCTCTAAATATAGACCAAGTGTTATTCTCTCACCACTCTCTAAGATCCTTGAAAAATGTATACATACTCAACTACTGTCCTATCTCATTTGAGAAAATCTCCTCACCCCCTTGAAACATGGTTTCCACCCTAAAAACAGTACCTCGACTGCCTTACCATCCTTTACTCAAAAGGCTGTAGAAGCTAAGGACAACAACCTCTTCACCTCCTGTCTGTTCCTTGATTTCTCTAAAGCCTTCGACACTGTGTCTCATCCCATCCTTCTTAACAAACTCTCAGACCTAAAACTCTCTCGTTCTACTCTTGGCTGGTTCCAGTCCTAACCTACAGGTAGAAAACAAGCTGATAGATGGCATCAGGCTTTCTCACCCTTCCTTGCTGTTCAAACAGGAGTACCCCAAGGCTCCATACTTGCACCGCTCCTTTTCAGCATTTTTACCAACAACCTACATTCACCCTACAGTTTCTCATCTGTAATACAATATGCAGATGACTCTACTCTCTTATCTATCTCCAGTACTATCTCTGAAATACTCACACTAACACAGAATTCCTTTATCTATGTTGAAAAATGGCTCAGACACAATCAACTAATCCTTAACCCTAAGAAAACTCATCTCCTTCCCTTCCTACATCAGACACTCTCTCACCTTAAATCCAACTTTCCTCTTTCCTCCCTAGATGGCACCACTACCCCCCGCCTCGCACATCAAACTCCTTGGGGTAATAATTGATGACCAACTAAAATTTGACTTACAAATACAACAGGCCATCACAAAAACTCACCAAAAACCTGGACTACTTTATAGGAACAAAAAATTCCTCACTACTGCCACTAAACGCACTCTTGTGCAGGCATTTCTCTTACCAAGTCTTCTATATGCTTTCCCCATCCTTACCAATATCCAAACTAGCTCAGTGCCGAAACTGGAACAAACATACAACAAAACTGCCAGATTTATTCTAAACCAACCACTCTCGTCGCATCACTGCCTCTCACTAAACAAACTTCAGTGGCTGGAATTAACACACCTTCTCCTACAATCACAACTCCACACTACCTTTTCTATACTGAACAACCCCTCTGCCTGCCCTCCTCTCCCCTCCCATGTTACTCCCTACCCCCCCCCCCCCCGGCCTGTCCGGAGTGCTGATCAGCATCTGCTCTCAGTTTATAAACACAAAAGGAATACATTGTCAAACTACTTTACAAACACTCTGTCTCACTAAATTGGAACAAAAATCCTCATCATATTAGATCCAACTTTTCCTTTCTCTGCTTTAAAAAGGAGCTTAAATTCCACCTACTAAACTTGAATTGATGCTGTTGTCTTGACCATACATAGTCTTAGCCTGTCCTACTGTATAACCTGTTACATCTCCTAAATTTCTTTCTCGGTTAGTAACTTCTGCTTAAACTAACCTCCTAAACCCTCAGCTGTACTACTATAGCCCCCTCCTTTCCCTCCCCCCTCCCATTCTGCACACTATTTATCTTTTCCCCCCACTTCCTACCAATATCTATACATTGTCCTTGTTTTGAACAATTATCTTTTTGTTTTTACTGTCATATGGAGTAAATTGTTAGACCATTGCTATCAGTGCAACTTTTAATGTTCATAATTTTTTTCTTTTGTTTTTCTCTTTATAATTAATTTCGTATTTGCAGTGTTATTTTTAATATTTTTTTGTCTTGTATGTTTATCTTTGCTTATGTTTGCTGGGGCTCTTTCCCCTGGGTCTCCACTGAATACGGGTTGCTTACTATCAATACAATGCAAATAGTTAATAACCTTTTCTTTTTTACAATTATTTTGTATTGTGATTGTTATTTAATATTTGTATATTGTCACTTTATCTTTACCTATATTTACTGGGGCTTTTCCCTTCGGGTCTCCACTGAAAATGAGTTTGTTTGTAAACTCAGTTGGACTAACCCAGTTAACAAATGTGAAATAAATAAATAAAAATAAAATTGCTGAAGAGACAAAATACATGACTTGATTTTATCCATAATCCAGCATCAGATTTGATTCTTCATGGACAGAGGTATGTAAGAGTTACTGAACCTCTTTTCTGAGGATACAGGGATCCTTATTCATGCATAAAATATATGCTGTTACTCATATTTTTGGATCTTGTTTCCTTTCAAAATGCATTGCTTTTGCCACCTATTTCTGAAATTATGTGTGTACTTATATTTCAAAAGTCATTAATCATAAATTCGATGCCATAATAGTATTGTTATGGAGTTTGTGTTTTTTATTGGCAATTTAATTCATTTCAGTCATGTCTAATATACCTCCCTCTCTTTATGTCTATCATTTTTGTACATAATGTGTTATTACACAACAACTGTGGCAGGGCTAGCCACTCAGCAGTGTGAGTACTGGCTCTAGATGATTGGCACTGTTGAGGTGACACCCTGACCCCATATGGAAACATTTTAAAAAAAGTGCTTGTAGATGGATGGATGGATAAATACACCTCAGTAAATGCCATTGAATTGTATGCTTCCATGTTATTACTACATTGTAAACTTTATTTTACCTACCTTACCAAAACATTGCCGTTGTATAACTTTTTATACTCTCTCAGTACTCTTTGAATATGGATACTATTCATGTTTATTTGCATTTTTCTACATTTAATTTGCTTTAAGGTTGAATATTGTTTTCTTCATGTTCATTTTTGGCATAAATTTAATATTACACTCCTGTTATGAGCCTGAAAACTGTCCCATTGGATCAGTGCTCTAACCTGGCCAACAAATTATAAATACAATAAAACAAAATGTACATGCAGTTCAGATCTTGTTTGCGTAAAGTTTTACTTAAGTGTTTAGATGCCGATGCTTTGAAAAAGTGAATATAGAGATACAGAACTTATTTAATATGTATCCATTTACACATGCGCATACACATATATTACTCATGTAGCTGTTGATTGAATCCTGTATGAACAAAATAACATGTGACCATCCTTTTTTCAGAAATATTTATTTTCCCTTGTTGAGTTTAGCAATGCATTTCTAGAGCTTTTATAATGTAGGCATGTACTGAATTCTAAATGAAGTATACTGATTGAATGCTAATGATTGTCGCTGTCAATATTTAAAGTTTTGGCAATTGTTCCTTCTGTTTGCAGATCTCACCAAATAATCATACTCAATACTACACTAAATGCCACAGAAACGAAATTAGGAGAGATCTGCAGGTATTCAGATCTACTGTCATGCAATATCTCTAACATTGGGCATGGTATATGTATAGCAGCTGAAATTCCTGCAAACCTCACTGATCGGCTTGTCTTCAGAATAGGAGATAATGAAATATATGATGGTTATCAAAATGTACCTCTTAGTCCTGGAAAAAATTATACAGTCATTGTTCGGAGAGCGAGCAAAAGGAAAACGGTAATTATTCTCATATTTTTGTGTGTGTAAAATTGGCAATTTTGTTAATGACCACATTTGCTGAAACATACTATGCATTGACCCTTCTTAGCAGGAATTGCCATTTAAATCTCAAGTACTATATTTGACTCTCTCTTTTCTTCTACATCGCTTTTTTACAAACCTTCTAACTATTGTATGACCATATAGTCCCTGAGGTCATATCGCTTTGTGTGTTTTGATGATTGTTTGTTTTTAATTTATTATTACAAATTGTCTAGTTTTATATTGTATGTTTATTTTTCTTTTACCTTTTTGTCCATGTTTGATGTTGTGAATATAAATTATATGGCATTCCTAGAAAATAAGCTCCTTATTTTCATATTATGTACCTGGCAGTTTTCTCCACACTCCTATGATGAAAATTACTTTTGTCCTTGTTAAGAAACGCAAGTAAATAAATTAACTGTCTCATCCAAAATATATCAACTTAGGGATTAACAGCCCTCCAACACCATATACCTTTACTGGAACATAAAACCAAGCACCTAGCACAGTGATAGAAGTGACAAGCTTCAGATCTTTTCCACATCAGAGGAGACAGTTGCCTACTGACCCCTGACAGACCAATAAGAATATGCAAAGCACTCATTGTTCTTGTAACAGGAGTCTATATTCTGGTACAGTTGGGCTGCACAGCTTGCTTCCTGAAATAAAGTGCAAAAATGCAATCCAGTTTAATAGATAACAGTGTACAAATTACCATTGCTTGGCCTACTGTGGAATTAATGTGATGAACCATGATGGTGTTCCTCATTTAGCAATGTCAACATTTAACTGCAGTGTGGTATATGGTCTTTATGTATGACCTCACTATATTGAATAACACCAAACTATAAAAATCTAATTTATTTCTCTAAAGCTTGAATTTTGGGCCACAGGATAGTTAACAGACTTCCTAAAGTTGACCATACAACTAGGACCTTTGTGTTTGCTTACTTTAGAATTAGCCAAGTCATCTTAGCTAAGTCAAGGATCTCTGAAAGGCAGCTATTAATGATAACTGTACATTGACTGACTGTGGTCATATACATAACAGAGGTGAACCTAGTAATGCACACAATGATGAGACAAAAGTCGAAACAACAAGCAGTTTTGAACAGAGGTAATGATAGCTGTCTGTGCAGCAGTGTCAGTAAAGTCAAATCATTAACCTATTACATTTTGCATAATCATCCGCTGCTTTGGTTATGTGCCCCTTTGTCTTTTCATGTCTTTATATTACCTACAAGCTGCTAAAGCATCTTGTATCAGAACCCACTGAGCTCTCAAGTGGACAAATTCTCAACACCACCACCAAATCTAAATTTCTGCTATTTGCTACACCAGAAAGGCTGAACAGCATCCCCCAAGTGTGGGCAGAATCCTTTCCAGTGGATACATCCTAGAAAAATGTACTGTTTCAGATACCTGATGATCTAGCTAAACCCTTATGAAAATTCATGTCAAGTATCATAAAATAAAGCTCAACAACAAATACAGGGAGACAAGGACATTCACTACTTATTTCTGTCTTGAGACTAGAACCATCAGTGGTATTTTTTCAGCTCTGAAAAGCTTACAACTCACATTGGATTTTCAAACATCTACAAAAAGAAACCTATACTGCAACATATAGTGATTTTTTAACTCCCAAAAACGTATATATATGCCAATTTCAGCAAAATGATATCTACATTTAAAAACTAACCCTAAAGATATATTAGCAAATAATCTTTGTTGTTCTTTTTGCCATAGGTAACAGTGGCAATGTTAAAAGGGAGGACTGTTTTGTATGCAGAATTTCCTTCTGCAGTATGCATATATATGCAATGAATGGACATACCAGTAGGGCCAACACAGTGCATAACTAAAAGATGTTTAATAAATACATTTTTAATTTATGTATTTATTAAACTTTTTCCACTGAAACAAACAAAAAATTCAGCTACCATAAGTGTATAATTTATTAGTGGGAATTCATGTATATTTGTGTGCTATGGAGTTTGGTTGGTCTGCACTAGAATGGTATAACAAAGTCCTCGGTGAGTCATAAACATGCCTATAAAACAGGGTAAGAAACCTCTCGGTGGCCCTACCCAATTATGTACAAGGCTCTCACATATACACATGACTGTCCAGGACAGTATCTGATTCTGAGACACCACAGCGATTGCAGAGAGTTTGTTTCTGGCACTTAAATTATCAGAGGAGAATCACGTACCTACATTTAGTGTAGCTCATTTGTCTTTTGGATTATTTCTCAGTTTAGAGCTGAACAACAACATCAGTGCAGAACATAACGGGAAAAAAAACCCTTGGCATAGTGGAAAAAAACATGCTACCAGCAGAGATGTTCCCTGGGATTTAAGCAAACCTGATACCACAACCATGCTTGTCTTAACCACACCACAGTGCCACAGCTCTCAGTAAAAGAAGATCTGACAGCATAACTGCCACATGCTTAATGTGCATAATGAGTGGAAATGTTTTACAAGCCCCTGTGTGTGCATAATGGCAGAACTCAGGAGAGAACACCTACTTAGTAAGGAATGTAAGACACATCATTCTTTACTGAGTAGCTTTTCCCTTCTGTGGAGCATAGCACTGTCATGTTACCCGCTGATTTATGGTATTCCTACTTATGTCTCCTGGAGGCACTGTAAAATATTTTAGAAATAGTTATCCTTCTTTTATTTCCAATAAATCATTTCTATTGCTCAGAGAATTTCTTTGTGTGTTTGTTTTTTTCTCTGTCTCTCTCATATTAGATCAGCATATCCCAAATTTGTGAGGAAAATTAGTTGTAATTCTCTTCAGGCAAAATATTTTTTTTTTTGAGGAGGAAGTACTTGTTGTGTATAAGGCAGAAGAAATAAATGAGCAAATAGAACGGAGATGTAGAACAAAAACTGAGGAAAATGAAAGGAACATGTGACATCTGGGAGGGGAGAATAATTAAAGGGAAAGTGAGTCACATAACCCTTGGACAATCACCCAGTGGCAGAGGTGGAGTATATGATAGTGATGGAGTTCAGGAATATCTCAAAGTAATGGTAGTTGGGATGGTGCATCTCTAGGAGGTAAAGTTAAGCAGGTACTAGTTGAGATGTAAAGGCAGACCAGACAGATAATAGCTCTTCTGTCAGCATCTGCATCTTTTTATATGTCAGTTGTTCCCATTAATTAATTGTTAACATAATAAGATTCTAAATCTGTGGCCAAATGTATCTCTTTAAAGCACATACTAACTGAACTTTTAATCAGCCTATGCAGTTTTTGAGGCAATACGTCCTTCTTTCTTGTAAGATAACTTCCCTGAATTCTTACAACGATGTAACAGTCACATGATGTATAATAACATGTAAACCAAAATAAATTGCGGCTTTCTGTTGGGTCTCAGGGCTGTAGGATTATTGCAACTTACACTAAGCTGACGAACGGTGATTGAAAACAAGCCCAGACAGCCAGTTGTTAGCAGAGATGTTGGGGAAGTGGATTTGGGCATTCTGAGGAATGCAAGCTTTTGTATAAATATGTTATTCATAAGAACAGTAATGTCTGCAATTTATGAAATTCATGGACAAGAATAACTATGAACTTTGACATCTTTGAGCATCCTTGTTTTTTTTTGTTTTTTGTTTTGACTGCAGTGCATTTATGGTCCTGTAACACCAGAATGCAAACAAAACACACTATGAGAAATATGACTGAAGGCCACCATGGAGGCTTACCATACCTGAACAGCAGCTTTATAGGTTCATAGGTTCTTACTAAGCTTATGACCAACAGATAGCATCAAGTAATACAACCACAGCCCCCAGTACTGATGGGAAACTAAGACTCTCCCCTCTTATGTAAGCATTCTCCACATATGACTACAGAAAATTTGTAATCACCTGTCCAGTCATCCAGACTTGTTTTAAAGGTTAAGGAAGTACTCTGCTTGACAGGTAAAAGCAGCATCTTTCAGGAAAGGGGGCTATATTTGGTTAGGTATCTGTCATGCCATGTGGTGTTGCTGATGTGGTAATGTAGGTTTAGGTGTTGAGAATGGGTGTTTGCTTTACCACTCATTCTGTTAAGGAGAAATAGTTAAATGGGTCATTAAAGGATGGAAAGGTAATCAGATATCACTCTTCAGTATTATGCATGACACTGTGTAAAGGAACCAAGTTTTTTAAGACCATCAGAGTAAGAACTAAGAGAACTAAGACCTGAGATCTGTTTAGTGAGGAAACACTGAGGGCCCTCACTCTGATTTAGGTACTTGATGAGGTTCATGTCAACATGTGTTATATTCAATAGTGGGCCTAATAAGGAATGAATAAAGTCAGACTATATAACCTCCTTGGACTTTAAGGAGATACCATGGAGGATGAGCTGTGCAAGATAGAAGGATTTTTGAACCACTACAAAAATGTAGTGGTCAAAGGAAAGTATGTTATCAGCATACGTACCCATGTCCCTGTAGATGGTGTCAGACTTAAGTGGAATGTTATTCGTATGGTAAGTAGAAACGATGGTATATTTACTAATGGAAACTATGCTGTATTTCTTGCTGTTGAGGCTAAACTGGTGATTAATACACCAAACATATGGTAGGTATTTATTTACCAGGCAAAGACATATTTGTATGAGTAACATGATTGAGTATACCCTCAGCCCAGACAGTCTTGCAATGACCGAAGAAGTCTAAATTAAATAAAATAAACATGCTTTAGTAAAAAGAATTGATGCCAATATCTGTTTCAGAACAGTAGTGTCACTAAATGTTTCTTTCTTCCTTTTTGTTTTGTTTTTTTCAGACCACAACCTATTCCTGTGCACATTTCTCCTTTGGTGAGTACCATAAAGTCATTATTATTTTTTATTGTCATTCCTCTTACTATGGTATGGTCTCATGAAGCACATTTTGCAAACCTTACAGTGTTTTCATACTTCATTGTAATTCCATGTCATATTATTGGACAGAGAAGTGGTACAGCAGTTGCGTTGTCACCTCACAGCAAGAGGTTCGCAGGTTAGATTCTTGGCTGGGGTGCCTTCTGTGCAGAGTCGGCAGGTCCTCCCTGCATTCATGTGGGTTTCCTCCAGGTGCTCTGGTTTCCTCCCACTTTACAAAGACATGCATCTGGAGAGTTTCGCCCAGGCCTCCACTGAAAATTGGCTTTGTTCCAAGTCAGACTTTCCCGGTAAACAAGTGATAAATATTACTTAAATAGCATACTGTCCAGATTCTCAAAAAAAAAAACATCCCTATTACCATTTCAATATTAATTCCAAGTAGTCTCTTCAATGCCTATTAGAAAATAAAATTTCTACAAGATGTGGTAATGACTAGAGTAGAAATGCCGTTATTTGATTCTTACCAAAAGCTTGCCAAAATTAGTTTACTTATCTACATTCACATGATCATAACATTGATTTCATTTGTTTCCACTCATATTTGCATACAGTCAAATACCATAAAAGTTTACACTGATTTAATGACTCTATTTCTGTACATTTGTTGTAAGATTCATTATTTATACATTATGATTTTAGCCTACAGCAGATCGTTTTATCAGCACTTTGCTGTTTTATCCCACTGCCTACCTCCATTTTTCTACTGCATTAGTAAAGGATTACACATACTTCACAAAAATTGCAGTTCCCAAAGGGGATAGCACCTTTGGGTGCTCCTATGTGTATCCCTCTTTCAGGGCAGTGGGCCTGATGCCACTTCTCTTGGGCAACAAATAGAGCTTATACCTTATGACTATACACAAAGGATGTTATTTCTTTAGCAGCAGGTAGTGTGGAGTGACTCCCTGCAGCATCTCTAAGGGCACTGTACACTATTGCAAGGTCAATCTGCAATAAGATAGGAATTATTGCTGATCTTTTGCATGATGCTGACCTTGTTTTTATACCTGAGACATGATTTTAATGGTGACTTTGGTTTATATTTGCCTGCTGTCACCCCTTCTGGATTCTCAGTTGTGCAGTGCCCAAGGAGAGGTAGGATAGATGGTCTGTGCTGGCTGCAGGCTGAGTCTATCCCAGAATGTCACTGAAGAAAACAAGTCGTTTGAGCATGTCCTAGTTGCAGGAGCAAACTATACGTTTCTCCTTGTTGACTATTCACCATGTTATGTAAGGACATCAACAACTGAGCTGACAAGGAAGTCTGTAATCTCCTATAGTGATGTCCTTACCTAACATGGTGAACAACAAGAAGGTACATGCAGTTTGCTCCTGCAACTAGGACAACTAATTAAATTCATTAGCTAGGGTTACAGACAGAGACTGAAATAATCCAGCACCCAGTTGTGCTGGATGATTTCAGCCTCTGTCTGTAACCCTAGCTGCTGAATTTAATTAATTAGTATTTGTTTTCTTTCCCCATGTATTCATTTTGGCAAATGCTGTAGGGGTGGATGTGTAATACTTGTAATGAGAGGATACCACTCACTCAAGCATAATATAATCCCACATGGTAGCCCTGTCACATTTGCAGATGAACACTCACATTTTTGCCCTGAAGCCTATATATATATATATATATATATATATATATATATATATATATATAGATAGTTATGTTAAATGTTTTGATGTCAAATTAGTTTTCATTTACAGTTTGGCCATATGTAGGTGGTATTTGTTCATCATATAAGTGTGGAACATACTGAGGGGTTTCTTAAGATGATGGATCATGTACAGTGAATGAATAGGCTGTGAATTTTGATATTTTTATATTGAGAGGCCTATATACTTGACAGTTTTGTGTTCAAGTTGAGAGGAAAAAAGAAAATAAGCATTTATATGTATGGTGAAGTAAATATAGATCTTTAACAGATAAACAAATTGCTTTTGTACTAATTGCATTTCGAAAACGTGTTGGGATTGCGTGACATGTTACATTTATATGTTTCAACCAGTCAGTTTTAATGGTTGCCTTACGGCCCCTTAAAAGTTCAGTTACTTAAGTTCATGGTGCTGCAAGTAATGTAAGTCTCTAAAATAAAAAAAAAAAAAAAAAAAAACACCTTAGAGATGATTATAAGTATGTTGTATAAGCAGTCTAATTCTAGATAGCATTCTAGATAGTGCTAGTATATTCACCATCATCATTTATTATTATGGTTTATTTTTGTATATATTATGGTCTAATTTACAGATTTAAAAATCATTTTTTGGGACACATTTGAGTATTTTGAGACACACTAGAAGGTTTGTAGAAGTACATTAGATCTTTACAAATGAAAATGGCTGAAGCGCAGGATTTAAAATCATCCCTGGACAGTCTAGCCACGAATAATGATGGCTTAACATCTTTTAATGTGGGAAGGGGGATGGACACACCACAAATGGGTGGAGCAAAATCGAATTTAGAGTTGCAGTTCACACAATTAACAGAAATTACTAAAAAAGTATGTGCTAATGTTTGGCACAGAACATTGTTAAAAGCCTATTCTACGGCTAATATAGCCCCTAGAGGCCTTAGGGTCTATATAGAACCAGGGGTGGGGGTGGAGAATCAACAGTTTATGAATAAATGGCGACAAGTACAGTCGATTGCCTCAAATATGTTTATTCGATTATTAATTGAACATTATGAACAGCAACATGCAGTTATGGTAGAGAAGTTGAATCAAGCTTATGAAAACACAGTCCGATATTTTCAAGGCACAGCTTATAGTGAAAGATACACAGCATATGTTAAAAAGGTAAAAAAATGGAAAGAGAATTGTCAGATAGAAAGTCAAAAAAATTCCAAAGAGATTCGAATGACTATACAAACAATCAAGTTTGTTCATGGAAAAAAGCTAAGTAGACAGTGAGATGTTTGGAGGGGACTAATAAGGGGTCCTTTAGACCAAAAAGAAAAAGGCCAAGGTCCATATTGAGCAGAAAAAAACAAGACAATTTTAGTGTATCTGATGCATCATCAGGCTATTCAAACACAGACACTGAAACAGAGGAGGTGAATCCATAGTGTTGAGTTCCCCCATGTCCAAGAGATCTAGGGGCCCTTTAGGTGAGGAGGCAGGACACATCGTAGTCGAAATGAAAGAGATGTTCAGCAAAATAATCAACAATGGATAGACAACCATACAGATACCCAGGAATTAGATAATCAATTAGTAGTGAATGTGACATAGTATGATTTTTCACAATTGGACTATAGAGTGCTTAATAAAGGTTTAGGCTTTGTGCCTGCTGGCTATGTGTCTTATTTTGATGTAGTGAAAGACTTAAAAACATTCTGTCACAAGTTAAATTTGAAATATTATTTTTCTCATAGACCCCAGACTATGGACCAACCAGATACATTTAAATTCAGGAAATCAGATTTTCAGCCACCTTATTATGGGGTGGAAAAATATTTGTGGAACAGGTATTACAGGATTTACAACTGAATCAGAGTAACATATTCAGGAATTTTAAGGAAAATATGACATTGGCTGAGAAACAAGCATTAGAAAATTTGTGAAATAATGATAGACTGGTTATTACCAAAGCTGACAAGGGGAAGCCATAGTGGTTTTGGGAAAAGAGGAATATGAAAAAGAAATCAACAAACATCTTACAGATGTGATATCTTATTGTCACCTTCCTATAGACCCCACTATAGGATTTAAGCAAGAAATAGACAGGTTTTTGAAAAGAGCCAGAGAGACTGAATTTATCAGCATGGACCTTGAACAACAATTGACGGTAATTGATCATTTGCCCCAATATTTTTACTTAATACCTAAGATACATAAATCAGTCATTTCACCACCAGGACGTCCCATAGTAGCAGGATGAGGGTCCTTGATTGAATCCTTGTCAGTCTACCTAGAATCAAAACTGAAACCATTATTAATATATGTGTCAGCTAGGATTAGGGACACCAATCAATTTTTACAATTAATGGATGATTTGCAAATTCCAACTCAGGCCTATATGGGCACATTGAATGTCCAGGCACTTTATACGAGTATCCCACATTGGGGAGGAATAGCAGCTGTAAAATATTTGTTTGAGGTTTTGAATTACTATCAACCTAGAGAACAATAATTTCTGCTAATTTTGTTAGGGATAGTGCTGGAACACAATTCTTTCAGATATGGGTCTGAATGGTATCTGCAGATTAAGGGTACAGCAATGGGTGTAACATTTGTATTCATATATGCAGATTTGTTTATGGAGGTACATGTTATTTATCAACAAAATGAGTTCAAGGCTGAACTATTGATGTGGCGTAGGTACCTTGACGATTGTTGGGTGGTATGGCAGGGCGCATTAGATAGATGGAATAAATTTGTGGCTTTTCTTAATGGTAATAGGTATGGTATTCAGTTTAGTGGAAAAATAGATAGCCACAAAGTGGAATTTTTGGACATCATGTTTACAAAGGCTAAGGAAGGAACAGTACATACAGATTTATTTCGGAAGCCATTTACAAAAAATTCATTGTTGTGGGCTGATAGTAACCACACCAACCATATCATCACTAATATTCCTCAAGCTCAAGTCAAGAGACTTAAACATATATGCAGTCGACAAGAAGATTTTCAGGCACAGGCCCAAGAGATGAGATCTAGGTTCTTGGCCAGAAAGTACAAAGCCAGAGATGTGGATAGAGCTATGCATGCGACCAACTCTGTCAAGATCAAAATTGTTAGAGACCAGAGAGTTACCACAAAAAGACAATAATCAGGTTATCAGGTTTATTACTAAGTTTGGCAGAAACACCTTTAAAATTAAGAACACAATCCAACAATATTGGCATATATTAAAAACTGATAGGTTTTTGTGTCCATTAATAGATAGTCAGTGTTGGTTTGGATATAGGCGAGGTAAGACCATAGGTGAACATCTAGCAGACTTTAAGAAGAGTAATAAGAATACATCTATAAAATGGGAAAATAAGATAGTTGGTAGTGCTTTTTGTGGTCATTGTGTTTACTTGTAAGGTGGTCTCAAAAACTAAGTCACTTACCTCCATTAATACAGCAAAGGTGTATGATATAAGACATCTTATTACGTGCACTAGCGAGTGGGTGATATATATGGCCGTGTATCAATGTGGTTCTTTCTATGTGGGGTGGACTTCTTTAGGTTTAAAACAAAGAATTGCATTACACATCAGTGATATTACTTGTAAAAGGGTACGCAGTGCTTTATACAAACATACATTGATACATACTGGGGCCCATTTCATATTCCTGGGTATCGATACGGTAGTAGGGAATGAATTAACTATAACACTTGAACATAAAATTTTAATACAAAAAGAAAGAATGTGGATAGTGTATTTGAGGGCACTATTCAAACCAGGACTAAATGATCATTGGTAGGTAAGTTTAGTTCATTATAGGGATTTTTCAAAAATATAGGTCAAATAAATATTGTGGGTGAATTGTGATAAAATTGGTAAATTGGTATATATTGCTGTTGTGTGTGAAATGTGTTATGCACTGCTATGGCGTGTTCAATATATTCAAGGAGTACTAGTTGTAATGGGTATCCTGTGACTTTAAGAAGCCCAATAAGAAAAATGTATAAAATGGGTTTCTACCTTCCCGGTAATACACACTGATGACGCCAGTGGGTGAAACCTAGGTTTGTGTTTGATGTGGCAGATTGCTTGGCCATTAAAGAAGATTTGGAACGTTTTGGTGTGTTCTTATTTTTATTTTACCCATTTGTGTTAAAATAACTACAATAGTGCTAGATTTTCGGTTTGTGGATGGATTAGTATATCTGGGCACTTCATGCACCAAGCACCGGATGTTCGTAAGTTTGGAGTTTTATACACATATATAGATATATATATATACATATATATACATATATATATATATATAGATATATATACATATACATATATATATATATATATATAATATATATATAAAATCTATGTATATATATATATATATATATATATATATATATATATGTGTGTGTGTGTGTGTGTGTGTGTGTGTGTGTGTGTGTGTGTGTGTGTGTGTGTGTGTGTGTGTGTGTGTGCACGCGCGCACGCGCGTGTGTGTGTGTTTGTATGTATGTGTGTGTGAGTACCGGATGTTCGTAAGTGTGGAGATTTATACATAATATATATATATATATATATATATATATATATATATATATATATATATATATATATATATATATATATGTGTGTGTGTGTGTGTGTGTGTGTGTGGGTGTGTGTGTGTTTGTGTGTATATATATACATATATATATATATATATATATATATATATATATATATATATATATATGTATATATACACATAGGTCTACTTTAAAACACCGACATGCCAAAACACCGACGACGAGAACACTGAGACCGGAAGATCGACAACTGAGATGACCGACAGTTTAAAAGCCCGATGCTGAGAACACCGACATGTTAAGGTAAGTGTGTGATAGTGACAGACTTTACGGTTAGGGGCGGGTTAAGTGAATTAGGGTTAGGGTGCAGGTAAGGTAAGTGTGTGATAGTGACAGACCTTAGGGTTAGGGTTTGGGTTAAGGTTAGTGCATAGATAGTTGTGTATGTAAAGTTTAGTGTAGATTTGTAAGGTTTTTGATGTGCTTGTGTTGTGTGTGTGTTTTTCGGAAAACGTATTTGTTTTGTTTTGTTGATTGTCGGGATTGTGGTTTGTTGGGCATGTGAAGTTTCGTGCTTTTGAACTGTTGATCTTCCGGTCTCTGTGTTCTTGTCATCAGTGTTTTGGTGTGTCTGTGTTCTAAAGTAGACCCACACACATATATATATATATATATATATATATGTATATATATATATATATATATATATATATATATATATATATGTATATATATATATACATATACACATACATACACACACACACACACACACACACACACACACACACACACACACACACACACACACACACACACATATATATATATAAATATATATATACACACATACATACATGTAAACACACACATACTTATCTCTCTCTCTCTCTCTCTCTATATATATATATATATATATATATATATATATATATATATATATATATATATTTATAGACATATATAGGCAGTAAAATAAAGGGTATTAACTGTAAAATGTATAACAGAGGAGTGTGTTAATGGCTGTCCTTTCATGACATATAGTTCATTTAAGTGCAATTATCCTAAAGTAATTTGGTTGGTGGTTTGGAAATTAAATTTTACTCCTTCTGAACCTGAAGGAAGTGTGAAAAGCTTTTACATGAGGGAAAATAATCACAAAAGTAATAAAATAAGGTGAGAAATCCACATCTGGCACAGCTAAATATTGTTTTTCACTCTTTTATGTACCATGTAAGATTAACATTATTAAACTCTCTAAGAAACGGTTTTGTTTACTGAACAGCGGTTAGACTATAAATTGCTTGGTACTGAGGAGGGATGAAGTCTAGATATAATTCAGAGGTGGGAGACAAAACATAGCTTTGCCATTTGAGTCTGTGATGGGATGGAATAAATACACAACTATTCCAATGAAACAAAAGAAAACAAACGTACAACTGCCTTACAAACACAAGGTGCAAGGTTTGAATCTCACAAGGGATAATTGGCTAGGCTTACAATGGCTTGCAAGGGCAGTTAGCCTAGTACTAACCTATGAATTATGTTTAAAATTGGCCTATAAAAACCATTATGCCTTTTGGACCTGATTTCATCTATTAAGTCAGCCAATAATGAGGCTGTGTAGCCGCTTCTCATAAACATTTGTTTTAAAAATTCACATTCATTGTGGAAATCCATTTCAATAGTTATCATTCTAGCAGCCCGTACAAGTTGCCCTTTAATCAGTGATCTTTTTTGATGGTATGGATGGGTACTTGTGTAGTGCTAGAATGTGTTTTCATAAGTTTGTTTCCTGAAAATTTTAGCTTCATATCTCCCCTCCTCATTGTTTTTTCTTGGTTGTAGATCTAGAAAAGAAATATCATGTTCATGAAAGTTGTAGGTGAATTCTAAATATTGGGTGGTGTTGTTGAAATAATGCACAAGCTGGTCATTTTAAATATATGCTGTTATTCCTTAAATAGATATGACTAGCTCTTTAAATTTTTAGCTGGAATGTCATGTGACTTACTGAGCTGGGATGTCATATGACTTACTGAGAGGGTTATTTAAACTATTTCTTGTGAATGAAGTACTTGTATCTGATGAAGTTTGACTATTTGGTGTAGATGAAAAGCATAATAAATTAATTTGTTGTTCCAGACGTGGTGCCTTATTCTTTGAGATTTTATAAATACACAACTACCTGAAAGATTTTAGGATGTTGGGTTCCTGATTCCTGTTTTATTCCAAACAGGATCAGGATTCTGTGTCCTGCAACTATCTAGAATTAATTTTATACAGTGTCTGTTAACACCTAACTCAGTCATAATTTCATATCTGTACAAATCACTTTTTGAAATTAATGACTTTTGAGAACAGAGAAAAGGATATCTTAGGTAGATAAAATTGTCAGTCAGCCTAGGGCAGATTAAGGAGATGGTTTCTCATAGAAAGGGTACTTAGTGATTGTCACAATTTTCTCAAGAAGTTAGTTGGGTCACAAGTGTTGATGGAATACAAGACTGCACAGCTAACACACACAAAGTAATTCTTACATACATACATACATTCATGTGTATGTATGGAAGTATGAATATATACATATCACATATAGACAAGTGACAAAATTGCCTAAAAACCCATGATTACCACAAAAAAACCTCTGCTTCTAAAGTTATGTTTAAACTTATGTTTAAAAATATTTAGATTTGTCAGACTTTTAAACACACACGCACACATATAACACTTTGGAATCTCGAAATACTTAAATGTTGAATTTCAGTATTTCGAGACCAAAGTGTCAAATTTGCAGATGTGCAAAACTGCAGAATATCGAAACCGGAAATGGTAAACCCGCGGTACTGTCAGCACATTAGGTAAGTGTGGTGTTTTTAAGGATTTTGGGGAGGGTTTGTGTGTGTTAATGTGTCGGGGGTGTTAGGTGTGGGTTAGGGTACGTAGCTGAGAGTGTCAGTGTGTCAGTGTTGAGAGTGGTGGTGCTTGTATCTGTATGATATGTGTTTGTACGAGGGGGGGGTGGAATGTATGTTGGTGGGTTTTGTGTGTGCTGGTGTTTAGTCCGACCTCGGAGTTAGTATAAATAAGTAGGGAGGTCTGGGGGGTGCAGCCCCCCACATGGGGCATACAGGGGGGCTTGCCCCCTGCCTATTGTAAGTGTGTGTTTATGTTGTTGTGCGGAGGTAGGTGAAGTTGTGTTTGTGTGTGTGCTTTAACAGTCATGGTTTTGGGTCTCGCAGTTTTGGTTTTCCTGTTTTTGGTGTTTCGGCTTTATAGTCTCGAAATACTGAAATTCGATATTTCAGTATTTCAAGATTATAAAGTGAATCCATATACATATATATATATATATATATATATATATATATATATATAGATATATATATATATACATACATATATACGGGTCTAGGACCAATGCTCGAGTGGCCGTTTCACCGAATGTGAAATGGCCAGGCATACTTACACAAAAGTGCTTTTCACTGAAGAAGCACTTTCGCATAAGTATGCCTGTTGCGGTGATCGCACTACAGTGAGGATAAGGGAAAATTCCCTTTCCCCACTGTAGTGTGACCTTGGAGTGAGAATATAAAAGTAGGCAGGGTGTGGGAGGGTGTGGGGGACAAGCCCCCTTGCAAAAATGTAAATGTCATTTTTTGGTGAAAGCGCTTTCGTTAAAGTGTGTTCGGTGATAGTGGATTCGGACTGTTGAACTATCGTTCAACAGTCCTAGATCCATATATATATATATATATATATATATATATATATATATATATATATATACATACATACACACACACACACACACACACACATATATATACATACATTCACTTCATAATCTTGAAATACTGAAACATCGAATTTCAGTATCTCGAAACTATGAAACCAAATCCACAAAACACCGAAACTAAAAATCCCCGAGCCCAAAACCACAAAATTCAAAACACCGAACAAACCGCATACACTACACCATACATACACTACAACACCCATATCACAACATAAACAAACAAAAACTACACACATACACAACTCATACACACATAAGATGGGGGGCAAGCCCCCCTGCACCCCCTACTTATATATACTAACTCCGAGATTGCACAAACAGCAAACAAAGGCAAACTTACACACTCACATTCTCCAGTCCCTCACACACACATCAAGCATATCAGCACACTCAAACATACTCTAACCCCCACTCAAACCCCTTAAAAAAACACTCACTTACCTGACAAAATGCCTAGATCCATACACGGCACTGCGCACCATAAACACACAATCCCGGACATCATGTAGCGTAAGGCAATAACCACAAATTTGAGATATTCAAATTCGCAATTATGAACTTTCACAATTTTAAACATTCGGGTTTATAGTCTCAAGATACTGAAATTCGACATTTCAGTATTTCGAGATTATAAACAGCTCCTATATATATATATATATATATATATATATATATATATATATAGGAAATTAATCCAGGTGGCTTACAAATCTCTTATTAAAATAATTGGTAGTATTATATAATTTTATATGCATTAAATCTTTTCACCGCATGTGGGAATGATGGGTTTAATCCCAAACAATCAAGGAGATACAGATCCTTACTTGCTTTAGAAGTTCAGTTCAAGTACTACTAATTCTTCTCTACAACACGGACAATAAACTTTGAGATTTAAATCTGGCTTCATAAAACAGTATAGTTATTCCATAAATACTTTATGGAATTTTAGTTAAGGGTGACCAAATCTGCCATACATATTCTAAGCTGTATCTAATGAGGGGAGGAAAGACTGATATAGTGAATATCTGTGGATTCATCCTAGAAATGTATGGCCCCAATTGATAAACATTAGCAATGTGATTATCAAATGCTAGATTATCAGAAAATATTATATGCAACTTTGTACCGGTATCAGTCATTTCATTTAATTTCAATTTTATTGTGAATCACTCTGATTAACTGTTTGATTGCTTTGAATTTTAATTTGGTATTAATATTACTGCTAGTGGTAAGCCCTCTCTACCATTGACCATAGCTGTTTCCAATTCCGAGATAGACCTAGAGCAGTGTTTTACCTCGAACAGGTGCAGCACCATGGTTGGCTGTCAATCTGGCCTACTACAAATGCTAATGAGACATTGTGGGGAAGAGATATATGGCAATGAGTCATGTGTTCTCCTCCAGAAATGCCTGTGGTAAATGATTTATGCAGCAGAGAACTTCATAGAACTCCTCAGCTAAGTAAATCACTACATCCAGCCAAAAGCTTTCAATGAATGATTTTACACTGTTTTAATTGATAAATAGAGATTCTTTGATTCCCGCCACACTGTACATGCATATTGAATAGTAATTAACTCCTTGTCCTAAGTCACTGCTGATATACATGCATACTGCCTCTAAATTTATTTAATGCACACTGTCGTAATTGGAATTCTGTATACATGTTTACTTAATTTATTTTATGCATGCTGTCTTTGTAATTAATATTCTGTACAAGTTTACAATGCTTGTACTTGGGTCTCTGTATACCTGTGTAAACCGTTGCTTGTATTCATACTGACTACTATATAATAAATATTATTATTGTAAGCTTTGTTACTACATGTGGAGCTTTTGTCACTGGGCCTCCACTGAAAACGGGCTTCTGGCCCAGTCGGGCACTACCCGGTTAACAAATGTAATAAATAAATAAATAAATGATGACATATTACAGGTGAGTGACAGGTAGTTCATTGGACTGGTAGTGTTGAGGGGGAGTTGTCTGCATATATGGTATGTGAGTATATGAGTGGTGTCTAGTGAGTGTGTTAAGTGTGTGGGGCGTATATATGTGTGTGTGTTTATGTGTGTAGATGGCTAAATGGAGGAGTGTGTGTGTGACTACAATCTGTTGAGTGGGGTGTTTGATGTATACATAGAGTATATGTGTGTGTGTGTGTGTGTGTGTGTGTGTGTGTGTGTGTGTGTGTGTATGTGTGTGTGTGTGTGTGTGTGTGTGTGTGTGTGTGTGTGTGTGTGTGTGTGTGTGTGTATGTATGTGTGTAGATAGCTCAATGGAGGAGTGTGTGTATGACTGCAATCTGCTGAGTGGGGTGTTTGATGTATACAGAGAGCATGTGTGTGTGTGTGTGTGTGTGTGTGTGTGTGTGTGTGTGTGTGTGTGTGTGTGTGTGTATGTGCAGATGTTGGTGAGTGCACTCACGTATTTATTTGTGAGGGTGGGGAGGCTTCCATATCTCTCAGTTACCCCTGAACTAACGAGAATTGACTGCAATATGGAGTGGGGCAATAAACACCAGGGGCACTTTTTAAATATCAGTGAAATCTCTTAAACAGCCATGGTGGTACAGCGGTAGCGTTGTTGCCTCACAGCAAGAGGTTCTCCTGTTCGATTCTTGGCTGGAGTGCCTACTGTGTGGAGTCTGCATGTCCTCCCCGTGGTCGAGTGGCCTCCGAAAGACATGCGTGAATAGCCATGACTTTGGTGAAAGTTGGGCATTGGGCTGGCAACTCGGCACCATAAAAATCTACTGCCAATCATTAGCGGATCGGAGTTCCGCTGTGGCAACCCCTAACTGGGAAAAGCCAAAAAGATAAACAAGTGAAATCCCTTAAACAGTTTTTGTAGCAAGAAGCTGCAAATGAAACTTAAGTATTAAACGCTAATGTCTTGCATTATTAATCGAATGTAAGGGTGAGGAGAAAAAACAAGGTAGTGTGAAAGGCAAAGTCATGGATATTTGGTGATATTTTGTGCAGTTGAAAGGTATGAGGATGTGTCCATGTGTGTGAGTTTAAATACCTGGTTTTCACAATTGTGCTAGTAGGCCCTTTTTGCCTCAACATTGAAGCTCACATCCGGAATGTTTTTTTTTTTTTTTTTTTAACATTTATTTTCATCTTATTTTCTTTAGCTCATTATGATAAAGACTTTTTGTACAACTCTTATTTTTTTAAAGATAATTTCCATAAAGATTATAAAAATACATTCCTTAAACTGAATATCTTTCGAATATAAACTAAATAAATATAGGCTGCGAATGAGTTCCTAAGGGATCCTTTGTTTAGTATAACTCAGTCTGAAAATATCCTATACATTTCTACTGTCCATTTATAGTTTTGTAGTCAAATTTAGATCCAGGCAATGAGACAGCTATATATTATTCAGTAATATTATATGATCTATGGAGACATACACTAGCGAAAGAATAAAAATTCTCTAATATGTGCAGTGTATACAATAAGTATAGACTGGCTAGACATTCTTGCTAACTAATTAAGCTTATTAGATACAAATACTGCTTTGCATAACTAACTTCAGAGAACACTGTCTGGCTAACAAACCATCTCTGAATCAAACAGTAAACAAATGGAGACTGAGGAAATCAAACCCAGGATTACAGGATAAAGCTCCTAAATAGCCTGCAACCTTAATCCTCGGTGTCAAAATGTCAGTGCAATGCAGTCTCTTTACCTGCCTTTTAATGCCATGCATTTATGGCTCTGCCACTTGTTCACTTGTAAAGCAAGTAATATTTATCTTTTATTTGGGCATCTGATTCTATCTCTCTTTCAGAGCAATTCTCTATCTGTACCAAACTGCATTACAAAAGTACAGGGATGCTAATGATCACCATACAAGGCATACATTAGGAATTGTTCTTTCATAAAACGGAAGGTAAATAATCACAGCACTCGTCTTAAGAAGGTAATGTAATCTGACATAATGGTGACATTCAATAGAAAGTTGTGCAATAAATACGATCGTATACCATCGTACTTGGTTGGGATGGCAGAGGAAGCCATATGCTATAATTGACTTCTGCTCATTCACTCCTATCAAAAATATTCATAATTCAGTTGTTCAGCTTTAGCTGCTTGATTGTCTAATTGTACTTTTTTATTAGACAAGACACATACAAATAAGAAATTGTTGCTTCTGTGTGTGTCTCTTATGAGCAGTGCAGACCTGCTCAGATCTGCTCTGAGCTACAACAGAATGGCATTAAATATACTAATCCCAAGGATATTGCCAATATCCTGGCAGATCAATTTAGTGCCAACTTCACCCCCCTCTCACCCTCTAAAGGGTCCATCTCAATACCAAAAGATTGCCAAATTCCGGTAATCACGGCCACACAGGTAGAAACCGCACTCTCCAAAGCTAAGAATACAGCATCCATGGGACCAGATGACATCCCAGGCTGAGTACTACATGAACTACAAAATGAACTGGCACCTCACCTAAGTGTCATGTTTAATCATAGCCTCACCTCAGGCTTTGTGCCCACTGAGTGGTGCACAGCTACAGTTATCCCACTCCACAAGGGGGGAATCCACCTTGGATCCCGGGAACTACCGTCCCATCAGTCTGACAAGCCTGATCTGCAAAGGCATGGAATGCATTATCATGGAACTTATAAACAAAGACATTGGCAGCCTTCAAACACTGGACCCCACCCAGTTTGGGTTTGTGAAGGGCCGATCTTGTCTCCTGAATCTGATTGACTTCTTCGAATCAGTCTCCAGAGCTGTGGATGAGGGTAAGGCAGTCCACACACCCTATCTGGACTTTGCCAAGGCCTTTGACACCATCCCCCAGTCTGGAATCATAGATAAACTTACTAAGCTGGGCAAAAATCCCTACGTCACTCGATGGGTTGCCAACTGGCTTACTGACAGAACCCAGAATGTAAAAGTAGCCGACTCCAAATCTACTTCTCTGAAGTACAGGCCAACACTAAGGGACTCTGGCTAACAAAGTTTGCAGATGACTGCAAACTGGGAGCCATTACTGAATCGCCAAATGATGTGGATATTCTACAAAAGGGCCTTACAGAAACAGATGTCTGGTGCCAGGAAAGTTGCCAACTGTACAGAATTTTTCCGGATTGTCTGGAAATAAAGACTGTTGTCTGGTTGTCCGGATTTCACAGTGTAAATCCAGAAATTATTTTTTGCAGGCTCGCAGCAGTTGAAAAAAAAAAACTTGACTGGTGCCTGCAGAGTCCGACTGCTGAAACATCAGCGAGTTACACACTACATAGGCACCTAACCTTATTGCATGTTGTATGCAACCATATATGCATGCATAGACAAATGTGGTATGAGTGTGTGTGTGTTTGTGTGTGTGTGTGTGTGTGTGTGTGTGTGTGTGTGTGTGTGTGTGTGTGTGTGTGCGTGTCTGTCTAGAGAACTATTACTAGTTCTGTTACTCGTGTAACTAACTCAGAGTCCGATTCTGAATGAACTCATGTTAAACATCATGCAACTCAAATGCCTAACCGTTTTCCACGATTTCTTAGGCATATTTTTGGGAAAGGCTGTCCATGTGTTCAGAGAGTGGTGGATGGATTCTGCTTTTTCTGTGTATGCCACCGCTTTACACAAAACCTAAAAACTGGCAGTTCCTGTTTGCGACCTCAATAGCTAAAGCAGTTAGAAATGCACGAAGGAGGAGATTCTGTGCTTTCCAAAATTTTGGTACTAGGCTATCAGGAGGGTGGACTCCGTAAAAGCAGCTCTTGAGCCCCAATACAACAACAGACACTTGTTTTCTCTTCGCTTCCTTTGACTCTGGAGTACACTAGTCTGATGAGGTGTGTGGGGCTTTGCTGGGTTCATACAGCTCACACACTGACACACAATTCATGCAAATCTAGTCAGCCTGTACAGTAACCAAACTGAAGCATTTATTATACAAATGAAATGGCTATTAAAACAGTCTTATTGCTAGTCAGCTTAGCTAAAATGTTGCCACCTCTTCCAACTTCATCTAAACTCCCTCAACTTGCAAATTCTTATTTTTCTGCTGCAATTTAGTCTCAGCGTGAAATGTAGAGCAACTTACAATTACATGCACTTGCCCTGCTTCCACAAGCTTCTCTCCGGTGGGTCAATATGGGGTCCTTAGCCGGCTTACACCACGTCTACAATCTACATTTGCATTTGCAACTTGCATTATGTATTTATATGACATTTCCCCTGAAGCTGATTGGTTAATCTCAGTTTGCAAGTGAAAGGTGAGATAAGCAATTACCACTGATTCAGCACCGCGCCAGAATTGAAGAAAGCAAACTGAAATCCTACAGTTTGACAGCTCCTGAGATGGTGAGACCTCACAAGAGTGAAGGTGACTGTCTGGAAAACAACAAAAGGGAATTAATTATCTTTTAGGTGGGAAGAAGACGGGGAAGAAGTCAAGTCTGTAGAAGAAGTCAATTATTGTAGGTAAGTAAGTACAGTGGATACATTACAGACAGAGAAGAAATAACTTTCATTGCATATTTACAGAAGGTATAATAAAAAAACAATAAATAAAAATACAGAAATGCAGTTAATGCACTGCACAGAGCATTATTAATGGAATGGTGATCGTTTTCATAGTACTTTCCTTTGAATTGTACAGTCAGTATCAGTAGTAGTAGTAAATGTGTGACTATACAGAGACAGACAGATTCTAAGTTTATAGACTGATAGCAGTGTGGAAGAGTGGAACACTGCGGAAAGTATAGTGAAGCTGAAAACCAGTGGGAAAAAGGGAGAAGAAGATATGGCAGTCTAGAGTTTAGCTGAAATGTAAAAGAAAGCATAACATTGGTGGTATGTTTGTAGTTGTAGAATTTTATCCTGGGAAAGTGAAAGAGCACAGTAAGGAATCCAAATGTAGGCATTGTGTGTTAGTTGTGATTTGAAGGAGTTTAAATTGTCAGGTTGAGGGAGAGAGAGTGAGTATAGTGAGTTTCCTGCTGCGTTGATTTGGATTACAAATAGCTGTTTCTTTCTTTTGTGGAGCATAGAATTCTGCTTGTAAAGTAGTGCTCGATAATGCCATTTACAGTCTCAGAAGGCATGGGTAGTTTTTTGGTTTGTTAATGGGATTATGCATTGTTTGTCGCTAATTTAGCTCAATCCAGTCTGTTGTTGTAAGACTGCACAATGGTGTAGTTGTCAGTGAGATGACAGCAGTACAGAAGGAAGATAAGATTAAATTAATAATTTAAAATACTAAAATACATTAAATTAATAATTTAAAATACTAAAATAGAAATCAAAATAAGATACTAAAAATAAAGTAAGAAAAAAATTTAAAGTTTTTTCTACAGCAGAAACAAAACAAATACAACAGGAAAAGACACAGTAGAAATACGGAATATATAACAAGCAGTACTATAAACAGATAAAAAGGCACACATAAAAAAAGTTACTACCAGCCATCACCAATGTATCTATGTATGCCATACACTTAACATTTATAGTTTTATAGGGCAGATAGAGATGTATACGGTGGTGAGCTATGTAGACAGTTATGTAAATAGCAATGACATATTGTTGCACATAATGTTTTACCCATTTAGTGGGTTTGTTGTTCAGCAGTGTGATTTAGCGTATGTATTGGAAGAAGCTGTTATGGTTACAGCAAGATGATTCAAGCATTATCAAGTTCTTGACAGGTAGTATCAGCGGACAGCAGACAACATATTTTCAGTATTAAGCAGAATAAAGTATTACGTACTTTCAGCTCATCTAAGCATAAAGAAAGATCATATGACATGTCCAATGTAATGGGAAGCAGAGGGTTGCCACTTGCCACCTTTTCAAATGCCCAAGGTTGGACATTTTTTGTAGAAACATGAGATTTTGCAGGAAAGAAACATACCCATGGGTATGTTTTGTTGTTCCATGGCTGTGTAAATACAAAATCTTACAGTTTACAGCCAGAAAAAAGTAAGAAATGTAAGTTGCAGTTAATAAAAATAATGTGAGAGAGAGACTAATGATTCCAAACATTATTAAGCAAAATTTTGTATTTTGGGTACCAAAATTACATGCCTTTTTTGCTTTCACGTACATGTCCAGAATTTTTGACATGAAAAGTTGGCAACCGTATGTGCCAGAGCCATGGGCTCAAGCTTAATACCAAGAAATGTATAGTTATCCCCTTTGGAAAAAAACATGTACCCATGAATTACCACATACGTGGCAGTACACTAAACATCGAAAGTGTGATGAGAGACTTAGGGACACAGGTGGGCAGTGGTCTCACTTTCGATAACTACATCGCCACAACAGTCATGAAATCCTTCTATGTGGCACACCTCATCACTAAGGGTTTTTCATCCAGAAAAAAGGAGGTAATTGTCCCACTGTACTCATCCTTCATTAGACCAATTATAGAGTATAATGCCATGTTTGGTATGTACCTCACAAGACATCTGCAACAGCTGGAAAGGCCACAGAAATGCCTCACTAAAAGAATCACAGGCCTAAAGCAAATGTCATATGCTGACCATCTAAAAAAACTCCAGCTATACTCTGTGGCATATTGTCTACTCAGAGGTGATCTCTGCTTAACATACAAGGCATTGTCAAACCCTGAGCTGTTGGACATGCTCCACTTAAAGAAATCCCAATCTCTCAGAGCCACACGCTCCAGGGATCTAAACCTTGTCATCACAATGAACAAAACATGCTGGAGGGATAGGGTCCTGACCCAGAGACTCCCCATACTCTAGAATACACTGCCCATACATGTCAAGCAGAGCGCCTCCTTGGTCATCTTCAAAAGGAACCTTGATGATTGGATGGGAGATAGGAAATTCACCCCGGGGATCATGTCAGTCGCCCTGCTAGACAGGGGTCCAGAGAAGTAAATATTGTGGGAAGAAATATCCAGGGAATTGTTATGGCTAGGCTTGTATAGGCCCTAGGGCCGATAGCCTAGTACCAACCTATGAAAAAAAGAAGGAGTCAGTGGACCCAATTCCAAAAGCCTTGCTCACAGTGTAAATGACCAATTAGAGTGAGAGCAGGTCTTTTAGAATCTGCCCCCTGGTGTCAGACTGTTTATAGATAGGCCTAAGTCACACTGGGAGCAAGACTTTCAGAATGAGGGCAAACTTACAGTGAGAGCAACTCTTTTAGAATCTGGTTCATTATTTATACTGTATATCATTGCCTGAGATATGGTGACTTTTAAGAGACAGAATAATCAAGCCTGAGAGGTATGGGGGGCAAAGGTGCAGGGTGTAGTTGCTTAAAATACATATAATTTGCTCGTATTACTAACCAGTTCACATGCGTTTAGTGAGGTTCTAACTAACAGAGCTCATGCAATATCAAGAAATGTTATGACCGTGGGTTACCTGAGTACATGCAGGATAAGCACAATTATTCATTAAAGAGTTGCATCACATTCATTAAGAATGGAAATGAGTAGACTAGTATTGCTTTTTATTTAAACAAAAATAAAAACAAGCCTTCTGCAAGGATGGCATCTGTTGTAATAAGCCAGGACAAGGAATATAGGACTATTGATATTAAAGATAGTTTGCATTATTAGGAACTATGCCTATTTTAAAATTCAAGAATGTTTCCAAGAGGTATAAGCTCCAAACAAGAAAAAAAACATTGTTTTAACTGAGTGGTGATTTTATAATTTTTGCTGCTTTTTCTTTCACTCTGTCAGCATGACTCCCATGTTTGTTTTATTTTTCTTTTGATTGTGAATGGCTCTGCTTAACTGTTTAATTGCTTTTGGACTTTATTTTATTGTTGAGCGAACAGTAAGTTTATTGATTTTTGAATTTGCTTATGTTTCTATCTCTGTGTATATTGGTGAGTGGTTATTCTCCTTTGTAAGCTGTTGAAGATCTTAACAAAAGCATCAGGATTTGATAAAGGATTGTGTGGTGCTGCCTGTCATTTACTTATATTATGGTGTTTTGGGTTTTGGGATCACTGAATATAGTATTTTTTTTTTTTTTTTTTTTTTTTGCTACCTGCACTTTTTCTGTGACTGTACTTCTATTTGCCTATTCTCTTACTCAGCAGTTGCAATAAGGTTTCATTATATACCACAACAGTTGCATCGATCTATATGATTATCAAATGTTTCTGTTTTAGATGGCCTTGCAAGATTTTGGGAACAAGGTACCTAATATGTATTTATGACATCTACCATGTGCCATGACTATCCATTCTTGAAATCTTACTTCCCAGGGAGAACAATAAGAGAAAAATGTTTCTAAACTACAATCAATATTTGTGCAAAACAAAATTTATATACAGAAATCATATACAGAAAAATTTGGAAGTCTGCAAAACAAAAATAAAATAATAATAACACTCTACAACAATATAAATACCTTCCACCTCCTCAAACATTTGTCCAGTTTTAAATCTTCAAATATTAGGGAATATCTAGGGAAAGCAGACTATTATCATGTGTCCAATTATATCCAGATATTTTTATTTCCTCTGTTGTCACCATGGACTTTGGAATGGGAGAAGCTCTGTCTGCCATCAGGGCTCTTTCCGACTGCATCTTACTCAGTAAGGTTAAAGACAATGGAACTAGTGCTACATTTGTTGTCCTCAACAAGGATTAGACCTTGTTATTTGTACCCTGCGCTTCATTATCTTCTCAGACATAGTGTTGGTGGGAAAAAACAAACTGGATTAAAAATTTCATGTCTAACAGATGCTTCCATGTCAAGGTAAGGCCTTCCCTCTCAGATTAAGCCCTCCTAATTAAAGGAGCTCCTTAAGGGTCAGTTTTCTCACTACTATTTTTCTCTAAATTTATTAATGGACTTCTAGCTAACCTTTCGACTCTAATCATATATTTTGATGATATGTTCATTTATAGATTACACCCATCTTCTATGATACAACAACTAAAAAACTTCTAAAATAGAATTTTATCCATCTTGTCACATAGCTTAATTTCACAAATCTAATTCCTAACTATAGAAAAAAGTGCTGAGGTTGTATACTTTGGAGGACAGCAACGATTATGCTGTACACCAAAAGACTATTAAATCTGAAATAAATCTACCAAAAATATTAAAACCAATAGCACATTCAGTATGTACTTTAGCTTGATCAGGGGATTCTGCCATTGGTACCACCTCCCCAAAAAAGTTTGCTTTAAAAATAAATTATGTTTTGACATAAATATGCAAAAAATCTCTTTCAGAAACTGCAGCAAAGAGCTATTTCACCTCCTTATAGAGTTACTAAAACAAACACACACACACACACACACACACACACACACACACACACACACACACACACACACTGCAAACAAATAATTTAAACATCCACAATAACAGCTGCTTAAATGCTTAGCAAGAGTGGGCTCATGTCTAGACACCTAAACAAGCAAGCACAACACTGCTCACTTAAAAGGACTGATTGGTGCCTCTTGTACAGTGGTAATAGTGTATTATTACCGTTTACATCTGGGGCAGTAATGCTCTAGCCCCATCCTAGCTACATATTTGAATTCAGGTATCTAGAGATGTAGCTGGAGGAGTTATTACACTTTCAATATCACACAGAAATGTTAAAAGCAAAAAAATTTACAAATTAGTCTCCTAGGCCTGGAAAATTTCTTGGTCTCAGAAGGTAGAGCAGCAGTTGGATAATGGATCCTACTGACACAACTTCAGTACAGCCTTATCATTTCTGTGTCCTAGAAAAAACAAACCTCCTGGCAGATAGCTTCAAATAATTGTGGTCCATAACTCTTTCCCCACATTAAGAATACCACCGTCAGGCATTAACAATAACCATATAATTTTCTGACCTGCTCCTGGGCTCACTTCTTTATAAGTTATTACATCCTTTTCCCTTTAACACATAAACAAGCTTCCAGTCCAGTACTCTCAGTGCAACCTCAGGTCACTCCCTCCAAATGTTTTATCATTCCACACACTTCATAGCAAAGTAGCTTGCAGTAACAGTATTTTTTCAGTGCTAATCCAGTGGCAGCTGGTGACTTCAAATCAAAGGAGGGCTGCAGGAGACAGCTGAATGGGTGGGGTCAATGAGAAGGGGTGTGGCCAACAAGAAAGGGGAGAGGCTATGCTCAAAACCACAAAAACTGTAACTTTAATTAAATACGCTGCCCTGGGTGCCAAACCATCATTATGAGAGTCCAATCAAGACAAAATAAAGTGTAGAAGAAAAAATATTTCAGTACATTGGCTGCATGACAGCTTACTTAATATCTAGATGGAAACAAAAAGGTTGCAAGGCATGAAAAAATAAATTACTTTTTAAATGCATTACTGGAATGCCAGTCAAAATCAAGTATAAAAAAAAAACAGCACTCAACTCAAACCACTTCTCCTTGCACTGCAGTTCTAATTATAATTTATATTCAGCTTTATAAAATTACCAAGTAGCAATCTTTGTGATACCCCCACTTGTAAAAATGTTTCTTATCCAAAAAAGACCTGCTGCCTGACAACTATCTACTTGTTTCATGGGGAAAACATGATCAAAGTAAAAAATGAACAGCAAACAAGAAACAAGCTCAAGATAAAGTGCTTAAAGGATTATTGCACAGGTTATGAACCACGCATGATAGACTGGCATTCTGTTTAGTTTACAGGTAAAGCCTGCAAAGATTTCTGCATGTCTCCAACAAAGGTAATGAGCTTCTTAAAATACTGTAATCCTGTCCTTTATTACAAATACTGTCATATGCATTTCAATACCCAAGGCTTATACGTTTAGTTATGTAAGTATTCTCTGCTTGGCAACAAAAGAAAGGCTTTCAATTTTGGAAATCATTTAACAGTATGCTTATTAAAGCTTACTTGCATCTTACAATTGCAGACAAGCTTACCTGATGGTCATTAAAGCATTGCTACTTAAACACAGAGCAACAGGCCCTTTCTGAATAATAATAAGCATAAATCAACAGTATAAAAATATGGCAGAAACCAGAACATTCTGCAAAAACAAGGACAGATGAAAAGCCGCTGTAGTACTTGTGTCTACCTTGGATGGGGGATACTTAACACCTTTACACTGCATAAATGCTCCTTGCCTTGCTTGGACACATCCAGAGTCACTACATGGGGGAGTGGGGTGCAACAAGTATGTCACAATTTGAAATGTCTCTGGCTGACTGTGATGGCCCTGACACATTTGTCATACCTCTCAACCTCAGAGCAAGAAATCTGGACAAAGCCATACATAGAAGTGGGACAAAGGCCCAAAAATAAGGACAATTTTTAAATATTGCTCTTATAAACTTAGAAAGAAAATTAGTATGAATTTTCTGAAGGGTATGAAATCTGAAACTCAAATGTCTGTCATTATTTTCTACCTTCAGTCTTTAATGATTTGCCACTAATTTTATGAAAAACAGACCAAAAATATGATCCAAAAATATAAAAGAGCCACACAATACACAGCTGGGAACCTGTCAAAGAATATCACTTTTTTAATATTAATACTGCTAACTTGAGCAGCTGACAAAATACACAAATCTACATACATTTCTGAAATAAAAGTAATCTATTACTTCTGCAATGATTTGGACTTAATTTGAAAGTTTTATTTTGCCTTTTACAGTGCAAACACTTCTGCTAAACAAAGCAATGCAGTCTCACAATGAAAACAGACTTAGCATTAAAACTTCTCTGCCCTTGAAACTCACATTCATTGAAACAGCATTGAAACCCACATTCAAAGAAAATACATTTTGCCAGTGGTAGGTAAAGATTAAATTTGGGTTTGGGCTGTTTTCAAATCACAGGCCCCTTGTACACAAAACATTCACATGCTCTTTCATACTCCTTCCTGATTGTATTAAATTATATTCCTTGTACAATACAGTACAGGTTTAGAGGGCATTTTAAATTTATTGTTTTCAGTAAACAATGAAACAAAATGCATGCACCAATAATGACAAAACTGCCCAATTCAGAACATTGCCATCATAAAAGTCTATTCTAACTTCTACAGTCCACCAGTATCAGTAAATATGCACAATCTCTGAAGAAGTAGTAAAAGTCATCCAAATAATTCCACATTAAAGAAATCTGTAACTAATGAAGAGGTTGCTGCTAGAAAACAACTTTAGATTTCATTATTTCATCTACAAATAAAGTGCTTGTTGCCCTTGAGGAATAAGTTGCCAATGCTACACTAAAAACATGATAAGCTAGTAATATTGCAATAGGGAATGGATGGCAAACTGATAACAGGTTCATAGTTACTAGGTATCTTCACCAAAAAGGAGTACAGCATCCACCCCCTTTGCAACACAGTACAGTAATGCATCTCCCTACTATGGGAGTAGAACCTACAGCCTTCTGCATCACATGCAAGTACACTACCTGTTGTGCGATTAACAATGTAAGCAGACTCAGCATAAGCAGCACTAAACTTTTACTCCCCTGCGGCTCTCAGCTTCTTGTAAAATCTACTCAACACTCAGATGTATTTCTGAACTTTGCAGCACAAGAAATCTGGAAAAAGCCAAAATTTATTGGGGGGGGGGGCAAAAGCCCAAAAAACAGGGACAAATTTTAAACATTGCTTGCATAATGTTGGAAAGTTGCTAGAATAAAATGCTGTGTTGCCACCATATATTTCACTGCCAAGTCTTGAACCCAGGACCCTGTGCAAAACAGTCAAAGCAACATACCACTATGCCAAATAAGCTGTTTTTGTGAATGACAAGAAGACTGAAACTTAAATAGCTACCATTTAGTGAATTCCGTTCTCACCATAGCTGTCAACCTCTTAGCCCAAAACACCTGAACAAAGCCAATAATGGGGGAATACAGTCCCCAAACATATTAAGTGAATTCAGTTCTTACCATAGCTCTCAACCTTAGCACAACAAACCTGGAAAAGCCAATAATGGGGAATATAGTCCAAAAATAGGGACATATTTCAAATATCCATCTAAGAAACTTAGAAAATTGCTAGAATAAAAGGTTGTGTGTTACAATGTCCTTTCTGAAGAATATGAAGTCTGAAATTCAAATGCTTGTCATTTTTATTTATTTAACATTTGTTAACCAGGAAAGTCTGACTTGGAACAAAAGCCAATTTTCAGCAGAGGTCCAGGGAGAAACACTCCAGACACATGTCTTTGTAAGATGAGAGGTCCACTGGAGGAAACCCACACAAACACAGGGATGACATGCAGACTCAACAAAGAAGGCACCCCAGCCAAAAATCAAACCAAAGAACCTGTAGCTGTCAGGCACCAATACTACCACTGCACCATTGCACTACTGACTTTGCAAGTACACAAAACTACAGAAACCAGACATTTTATGAGGAGCAGAACGGAACAAATATGAGGGAAAAATCTGCAAATTCTTACAAATGGTGGTGGGTAGGGAATTCCGGCTCTTGCCACCTGGCCCAAGGTATAGGGTTCAAGCTTGTTCTCTACCCACCACCATATAGCACCTGGGGCATCACACACACACACACACACACACACACACACACACACACACACACACCCACACACACACACACATTCCTTACCTCAAAGTCTTTGTAATCTGTCCATTGTATTCCTTCCTTACAAGTCCATCTCCAAGCAAGCAGTAAACATCGTATCCACATAATATCCAAGCAAATTCTGTACAATGAACACGTATCTTCTGTTGTAGCAAGTCCTTCCATCCAAAGCCCATGACGAAAAGACATCCTTCCTGCAAGAGCAGGCTGGGTGCTACCCAGCCTGTGGACACTGCAGTCTGATTCCCCTTCAAGTCTATGCAGTTACAACTGCATATCCTTCTGGGATAGTGCTGCTGAATGCTCTCTTTGTAATCTTGACTGGTTATACAGTCTGGATTCTGTGCGCATGCTCCAGACTTGTTCACCAGCAGTCCGGAAATGCCGCGCATGTGCGATGCGATGTTCAGTGACTCATTTTATTTTTTATTTCCTTTTTATTTTTCTTTTATTTTATATTTTTCTTTTTTGTTTACAGATGGGGGGCTGCAGTCCTCCAGCCCAATAGCACGAGCCACCCCTGTGCTAATCCCAAACACACTGGGAATCCCTGCTTGGCTCATGGAAAGTATTGAGACATGCCCATTGATTCAATCATACCTCTCAGCCTGGAAACATCAAAAATCTGGACAAGGCCCATGAAAAATAGGTACAAATCTGTATTAACATAAAACTTGCATACATAATTAAGTAACTCCACCAACTCCAATGGGATTGTGGGATACCAACTTTCAAATGCAAATTGAAGAACAGACAACCAAAATATGGCACCAGAGTCCCCCTACAGCCATTCCAATGTACCATTAGCTGGCTATTTTGCCCCATTTACCATAAATACTAATGTATGCATACTGTTTTACTTCTACAATGATTTAGAATTTATTTTTACATTTTATAGCACAATGCACAAACACTAATAGATATCTGCTAAACAAAGTAACACTGTCTCACAATGAAAATAGACATGGCATTAAAACATCTCTGCCCTTGAAAATCACATTCATTGAAACAGCATTGAAATCTATACCACATCCAAATAAAATGCATCTGGATTACCTTTGGGCTGTTTTCAAATCATAGGCCCCTGGCTTGCACACAAAACAAGAAATTTACATGCGTTTTTTGATACATCTTTATGACTTTATTAAATTATATTCCTTGTATAATACAGCACACTTGTTAGACTTGTTAGAGCACATTTTAACATTTATTGTTTGAACATTTTTCCAGTAGGCAATGAAACAAAATGCATCAACCAATAATAACAAAACTGCCCAATTCAGAACATTTCCATCATAGAAGTCTACTTCCACACAATACATGCAGCACTATAGGATTTCTTACTCTCATCTGTATCTTCTGGTTCCCTTAAGTGAAATATTTTTGAGTAGTACAGATGCTTTCAGGGTTCAAATAGCGTCAATATACTTTTGGAGAGTTGGATCTATTAATCTCCTGCATCACTTCCCTGATTTGCATGAGAATATATAAGTGCAAAATATCCTCCTATGCCCAAGTTCCAGCAGTATATATTCTGAGTACTAGTTGGTCTGAGACAAGCTCCAACTAACTTTTACTGTCAGGTATCCATATACTAAAACTATAAAAGGAAAAATAAAAAAATACTGCACTAATTTCAAGACACCTGTTTTCAAAAGTTTGAAAATATTCTACTGCAAGGAATTGTATATGCTGAGATCAGGGTGATGTGCTTAAAAGACCATTACTAGTCAAGTGGGAGTCTCTAAAAAGCTGGAAATGACAATTTCCCCTTGAAACTGTAGTCATCAGTGTCAGCATCATGGCCCCCTGCCATCCATCTTTCTGACAGGAATAGGTACATTATGAATAGGGTATGGTGTTGGGATGGAGATGTAGGTAAATTTAAGGCTGTTGTTGTAATAAACTTTGATGTTGTCTAAGATCAGCAATCACACTCAGGCTAGTAATGGTCTGGCAGGGTATTATCTGTAGCAATTTTATAAGACTTGTCCCATATAAAATATGCATGAAATGCAAACTGTGTGCAAGGATGGGCAAAATTTACAGAGGATGGGAAAAGTTTGGGTGAGTAGTGGGAGCTGTGGCTAGCACTGGACAATGAAGTATTTAGGAGTACATGAAATGTTTCAATGGCTGACAGTAGCATTTTATGTTTATATTTATATGTCGAACAGTGGCAATGTCAGGAGCCAATAAAAGGCTTGGAGGCTACGAAAAAAAAAGTGTGCAGTTTTATTACAACAAATTGCCGGTGTTGCCCTCATCTTCAACCCCCTGGTTCCCATTTTTACATGGGGTTGAGGTGTCACATCAACATGAGTCAATTTGACTAAACCATCTAGATCCAATGACTATACCACCAAGTGTCTAGCTCTTTTGTGTATCACTAATTAATATCAAGGAGTTCAGAATAAAATCTGATACTAATGTCTGAATGATTGAAATATTGATATGCATGTTACACATTACTTGTGGTCATTTATAAGGCATAACCAAAGTACAATTTTGCATACAAAGTACAATGCATCCTGGGCTAAATGACAATGCATACTTTGACATTGTATCTTTCTCTTTGCTATCCAGTCAGCACAAATACTTTTAGTGCATATAGAGTACAAAGCAATCATAAGCCATGCTTTAATGTGTGTGAGCTACTCTGTATTTCTGTATCTCTGTGCTATGAATGGGAAACAACACACTTTGAACCATAACTGAAGCTATTTCAGTTGTTATAATACTGACATTTCAATTCAGAACTCTCTCACCTAGTGTGACAGTTGCCACAGAGTTGGAATGCATGTTACAAGACAGAGATCTTACAGTACTTTTTTGTAAACGTGTTTATTGAATTATCATTTGTGACACAAGCACATTTAAAATTTATATAAAAAAGTAATCGAATTGTATCACCAAGTTAAAAGTAACAAACATTATGCTTCACATATATTGCTATATATCATGTAACCTAAGCAACATTACATAAATTATTCAATTCCTACCCCCTTCTTTAAACAAGAAAAATCTTTATTAAACTATCACTTACAACATAACCAATCATATATTTATATAAATGATAACAAAGCACAGCAGCACAATCCTATGCAACCATTTTAAATCACAAACCATACTGATACTCCCATTTGCAAACATTGTGCATTACTTCGAATATACCCAATCACTTTTAGTCAGACATTACATGCAAGCAGTGTGTGTTAATGTCTAATTAATCCCTGCCCAGTGGTATTATGAAGCCCGATACTGCAAGAGGAGGGCCACAACACCCCTGGAAGGGTGTTAATTACATATTAACACACACCCTGGAGGGCATTATTGCGCTTAGAGAATGGGCTCTGTAAAATTGTTGTGTTTTGCTTGCTTATTTATTTTTTTAAGTGCTATATATTTTTTTTACATATTTTTAATGTAAAATAGTTCCTCTGCCTAATGTTTCAGACTTGCTGTAGTATATGTTAATGGTGTTGGAGGAAGCATTTTATATCAAACATATATAAAAAATAATACTGCTTAAAAAATAATAAACAAGTGAAACACAGCAATTTTACATACAGCCCATTCTCTTTCCCATACACACATAGAGTCTCTTCTGGTTTCACACACAGATATATAAGCAGAATCTCCTGTTCCTTCATACACACATTCACAAGATCAGTCTCACTCTCTCTCGATCTCTGTCTCACACACACACACACAAGATTGGTCTTGCCCTCTTTCTCAGTCTCTCACCATCTCCAGCAGCTTTCACACACACATTCACACACAAGTTTGCTGTCACTCCCTCTCGATCTCTCTCTCTCTCTCACACACATACAGTCTCCTCTGCTTACATACATGCATTCAGTCACATCACTCTCACTTTCACTCTCACTCCCTCAATTTGTCTCTCACACACACACACACACACACACACACACACACACACACACACACACGCACACACAGTCTCTCTCTGCTTTCATGCATGCCTGCACACACATGCAGACAGAAATATAAACACACATTTTTCTGTTTCACTCGATTGATTACTCTCTCTCTCTTACTCTCATACACACTCACACACACACTTTATTTTAATTTTTTTCTTTTTTATTTTACACTCGCTAAACAGCAAAAGCGCTCTTTAGTGAGTGTAAAATAATGTCTCACTCGCTCTCACTTTCACTGACATATCACATGTACACTCAAACACAGTCATAAACACACACACACGCACACACACACACACACACACACACACACACACACACACACACACACACACACACACACACAAACACACACAAACACACACACACAAACACCCCAACCTTTTTTTAGTTGGCTTCTTTTTTATATTTTACAATCACTAAATAACAAAATGCCTGCTTAGAGAGTGTAAAATAATGGTGGCTATTCCTTTTTCTCAGTCCAAGTTCCGTGGCAGCTTGATATGCTGCCGTGAAACAGCGGACTGATTCTTCTCAGCGGGCATTACTTGTACAGTAATACCCTGCTGGAGAATGCTCATTCTCCAATCAGGATACTGATGTACAGCTTGCCCATTGTCTAAAACTCATTTAAGTCCTGCCTTCTTTTAAACCTCATTCTTCCCGTGTATGTATTCTACCCACAATACCCATTTTTTCTATGTAGTTTGCTCCTACCTTTTCCTAATGATCTCAATTCCAGTTGTTTTATCTCTGTTACTATATTCACTACTTCTAATATAGTTGGTTTAAATTTTGATTTCCATTTTGTAGTAATTGCTTTTTTGGCAGCCACCATAATTAAAGAACTGCTCATTTTTGTTTAATACATGATACTGACAAAGTCACATTACCAAACATTGCTCCCAAGTCAACTCGTAAGGATATTTGTGTCCACTGGGCTTCATCTTAAGTGGTTTAAATTAATAATTACTGCTAAACTCTGGAGAGCATTTCGAGGTTCTGCACAAATGGTGTGCAAGATCTGAACTAGCTGTTTACTGATTTCCTTTTCTCTTTAAATATATTTATGGCATGCTTTGTCTAGACAGCCCACAATCTAATATTATGCAGTAAGTTTTCTAACTAAAGCTTTACTTTATTTATACTTTATTGACTAGAATAATCCCACTCGGCCAGCTGCCCTTTTTCAGGGGACATCCAAGGTGGTAATCATGCTGACCAAGGGATATCCAGCCAGGGTACCAGGGAACTTCTACCCTTTTCAAAAAGTGCTATGGGATTTTTTGCATCCATTCAAGCTACCACCAACGCATGCATTTGGGACTTGAGTTAGACATCTCATCCAAAGGATATCACCCTCAGGAATGCAGCACCCCCTCCTTCCCTTCCTTCCTTCCTTATGCTGCATTGCAGCATGAGTAGTATAACATGTATCCAAGTGACTGAGGTGGGAAAAGAACCCACAGCCTTCTTATCTTTCAGAACCAAAGACAGGTGTGTGACTTACAGGGCCACCACCACCTTTACCATGCTACCAGCAATAAGTATGAGTACTATGAGTACTCTGAGTGGTTACTGCCTCCTAGTGCTATTCACAATGTAACTGTGATAAATTCCTGTAGCATAATATCTCAATCTTGACAAGACTGAGTGTTTGAAATCTATTTCTAAACAAAATGTTGTTCTATCTGCTGTGTATTTGTCTAAGAAACAACATTTCAATATTTTAAAATGTTTGTCTGTTTGGGTAGTCACAGTTTGCCAGTAGCACAGTATGGGTCACTACAAAGTGTGTTTAATAAATCTGCAACAAAGACTTTAGTCTTTATTATCCAAAATGGGAAAAAGTGTTCACTGGAAGCATTACTATGATTGTTGGGAAACAGAGGCAGGCTAATCATCTTTGTGGATAATCATATGGAAGCTGAAATTAGGATTGCTTTTTACAGGGCATATAAATAACATGGCACAGACTTTAAAAGCAATTGTAAGAACTGTGGCCTGATTTAACTATACTACTTTACTAGGCTCTGAAAACAGGTAGGATAAAATTATGCATATTAGTTTGGCAATTAGCATACAGAATCATCTGGGAGTTAGCATTAAAGATTGCATACTAGTTAGAGGAACACTGCTTCTTGTAGTCCAGGTTACAGTGCTCTATTCCTCTAGCTACTAATATGACTCAATGCAAGTCACTTTATGAGAAACAGCACACTTTTGTCCATTGGACTTTCCAAGTTAACAAATGAATAAAATCAAAAACAAACAAACAACAAAACATTTAAGTTACACAGACTGGATAATGCATATGGTAAATGTCACTTATTTCAATATAAATATTTAATGACATATGCTGCAAGTTTTGTAATTAATAGCAAAGCTCTATGCCAGATTAGTATCTGCTAACAATACACGATGATGCATATTATGTAGTAAACTGAGAACAAATCATCTGCCTGTAAATTTTAGTACAATAAATGTAATTTCCAAAGCAACTGCAATTGCATAGTTTGCATTGGTTCTCACATGCTGTTTTTGTTTTATTTGTATTTTGTGTTCTTTAGCAACAAACAAGATGGAAGACACAAGTACCCTAACCTTAATCCATATGATTTTATTGGCGATTTTCTTTGTTCTGGTATTTCTCCTTTTGGTCATTGCTATCATAATTTGTAGGTAAGTTTTGTCATTGCCATGTATTTGTTACATTATGAAAAGCCTTGATTTGCTAAAATTTTGATTACCTTATGCCAGAAATACTGTTTTATTTTCTAAATAAAATGCCATATCAGAAATTTCTGAGGGAAAAAGATGGCCAATGACTTTAAAACTAATATTAATGTGTGTAATTATCATTTCATTAAATAGTTCTCTATCCTGCATTTTCTTGCATAAGGTCAAAAGTAAATTTGGTATATACCTCTTAACCTATGTATTTGGTTATGATTAGTTGACAAAGTACACTTGGCTGCATGGTGGAGTGGAATAAAGTCCTAACTATAGCTCAGATGATCTATGCTTGTCTAGTGGCAAGGACACTGTAGAAATCAGGCATGGGGGGAGTTAAGGGAACAGCCGATGCTTGCTGTCCCATCCTAGGGGAAACAATACAGCAGGCTCATTGTACTGGTGATGCCTGTAGGTATTAGCATGACTGACTGCAGTGGTGACACTTGTATGGATTAGCATGTCTCAGTGTACTGGTGACACCTGAATGGATCAGCATGACTCACTGCACTGGTGACACCTGCAGGGATCAGCATGACTCACTGCAATGGTGACACCTGTAGGGATTATCATCAGATTGCAGTGGTGACGTGTAGGGATGAGCATGTTTCACTGAAATTATGACACCTGTTGGGTGGGATCAGCATGACTCACTGCAATGGTGACACATGTAAGGATAAGCATGACTCACTCCACTAATGACACCTGAAGGGATCAGCATGGCTTACTGCGCTGGTGACATTTGTAGAGGTAAGCATGGCTCACTGCACTGGTGACACCTGCATGGATCAGCATAGCTCCCTGCAATGGTGACTTCTGTAGGAACCAGCATGACTCATTGTACTGGTGACATCTGTAGGGATCAGCATGTCTCACTGCACTGGTGACCCCTGTAGGGATTAACATGTCTTGCTGCAATAGTGACCCCTGTAGGAATCAGCATGGCTCACTGCACTAGTGACACCTATGAGAATCAACTAAACCTGTCTGTGGAGGTGACATTCTCTCCATTAGATTATGGCCTTATTTCTAGAAAATTCACTCCATTGAAATATAAATGGTTGCTACCTTTCATTTTTCCCACTCAAATGCCTGATTCTGATCTCAAATAGAAAACTCAATATTGAATCATTCACTGAAATATCTTATCTGTGATGGCTTTGAAGCAGTTTTAGTAGACTGTCTAATTAGGGAAGGACCATTGGACCCAAGACTCAGATTATAAATTTTGAACAGCAGATCAGAGATCTTACACATTTGTTTGGTGAGAAGATCCCACAACAGATAACTTCTATGAGGGAAATTAAAAAAAAAAAACACATGCAAAGTAAATTAAGGCATAGAAAGTTTTATGCATAACGGAGAAGCATGCACCCTATTAATGTAAATCTGTAGGCATGACAACTGGCTTTGAAACAGTGCTGTTGAATGTGACGCTGGCACACCATGCATCAGTGGATAAAGAACGCTAGTTTCTGTATGAACAGTATGAAACATGCCTTGAGAGTACAACTGTAATATTACAACTGTTCAAAAAACAACATTCAGCAGAATTCTTTCCTCATCTGGAATACAAACTCCTTATTACTATACCAAATTCCTCTCTAAATAGCCAGAAAATTCAAACCATTATAAATGGGATCTGTCACTTCATTCATTTATCACCCAGAAGTGAACACCATTGCATCTCACTCAAAAAAAGCAAATAGGTTAGCAGTCACAGCTCAATTTACCTTGTTGCTTTCAACATTCGCTTTTAAATTATGCTATGAGAAAATACTATCCCACTTTGAAAACCAAACTAATCATAAAATCCTTCCCATAGCCCATAGCCTCATAAATATAAAGCCAACAAACTAGCTTTGCAAACAACTCCATTCATCTCGGATATTGATTGTACCGCCCGGTGCCAGATGGAAAATCTCACACAGAAGTTTAGAAAAATAACAGACTACACTAAAGTCACACAAAAGCACTTTTTACATGCTTAAAAAGGACCTACTGCTTCACTTATTTCTTGGGCAAAGGATAGATACTCTTCCTTCAAATTAAGGCTATCAGCCTATACACTACTGCAATAAATGAAGACTACACTACTAAAGTAATCCTTTATAACTGACTTTAAGTAAACAAATGCATATATATTTCATCTGCGGCTTGTTTTCTTCCTGCTTATAGGTTCACAGGTAGTTACTAGGCTTGAAGTCCAGGGGACCGTTGAGGAGCCTATCCAAAATGTCCAGTTCCAGTTAAGTGACTTGCTCAAGGTCATCTAACAGATTAGTGAGGGAATCAGACCTCTACCACAGAAGCTATGGCCCATACTCTTAAACTCTGTGCCAACTACCAGTATGGTATTTAGGGATGAGGATACTCTTAGTTTGCTTTTGAAAAGTGAGACCCTTTTTCATGTACTAGTTTAAAGGTAAATAATGTTACTAAACTTAAGTTGTTTTTAAGGCTCTTAAAGTATGTGTTCCAAGGTTCAGCTGTATGTTAAGAACTTATTGAGATTTTTTTTAACTCTATATCACACTGTGTCTGTAATGATTGCATTGGTTTATTAATATACAGAACTACTATAGCTTTATACAACTGCCACTGTGCCCAGGTGATGTTTGAAAATAGTCCAAGGACCTGCCTACCTACCTATTAAGTAAAATAAATGAGGAAAAACAATTGGCCGCCACCAAACCACTGGTCAGCAAACAGACATAATACTGAAATAAGTGCAAAGAAACATATAACCCATAAAAATTATATCTAAAGGTTTAAGCATCAGATGTACAGGTAAAATAAAAGCTTTATAATGCAGCTGAAAACTCTTCAATTCTGTTTGCATTAGGTATGCATTTCTTATATGTACATGGCAGCCACTTAGGGCCACCCTCTTCTCCTTTCTGTGTATCATCCATGCCAGATTGAAATGATGCTACCCACATCACCATGATTAGTCTTCCCTATGAATGTGCCCTTTCATTTCCTTACCATTGTCCTTGTTGAACCATAGATACAGCAGGATGTAAAGGTGTAAACAATAGAATTCCCATTGCAGGTATAAGCAGCAATGGAGGGAGGTGGCCAGACTCACAGTGCAGTACCAGAGCATCCAGGAACACATGCAGTGTGAAGAGCTTATATTCATTGTGAAAGGTGATGTATCTAACTCAGGACAGTCACCAGTAACACGGGACGTGGCACATTCCCGACCGTATAAAAGGGCTACACAGGTATTGACTCAGACATAAGGTCTAAAATAATCAAGGTGATCACTTTTGTACTTGAGCAGATTTTGGATTCATTTCTCGATTTTTGTAGTTTCTCAAGGCTTGAACTGGATGTGTAACTCACTACCAAATTTTGAAGAAAAAGTACCTTCATATTGATAAGAATTCATGATAGCATGCCAGTCTTCATATCATGCTGCTAGATACAGCCATAACATTTGTTCCTGAAGTGGACAGACTGACTTCTGTACAATGGCTTCACCCTAATTATGCAAAGCTGCCACCGATTCCCAGTGTATCTCTTGCTGTTGCATAGCTACCATTTATTCCCTTTGTATTTCTTTCTTCTGCACAGCTGGCATTGCTTCTCTGTACTCTTAATACTGCTGCAAAATTGTCACCACCTCCATATGTACCTTCTACTGCTGCACAGCTGGCTCTGTACCCGGTATGTCTCCTGCTGCTGCTCAGTTGCCACTACCTCCATGTGTCCCTCCTGCTGCTGCTCAGCTGACACTGCCCCCCCTGTGTTCCTCCTGCTCAGCTACCACAATCTCCCTGTGTATCTCATCCTGCTGTTCAGCTGCTACAGCCTCCCTGTGGAACTCCTGCTGCTCAGCTGCCACAGCCTCCCTGTGTACCTCCTGCTGCTGTTGCTCAGCTGCCACTGCCTCCCTGTGTACCTCCTGCTGCTGCATCTCAGCTGCCATTGCCTCCCTGTGTATCTCGTCCTGCTGCTCAGCTGCTCCTACCTCCCTGTGTGCCTCCTCCTGCTGCTCCGCTGACACTGCCCCCCTGTGTTCCTCCTGTAGCTGTTGCTCAGCTGACACTGCCTCCTGTGTTCCTCCTGCTGCTGTTGCTCAGCTAACACTGTCTCCATGTGTATCACCTGCTGCTTCTCAACTGCCATTGCTTCCCTGTGTATGCCCCATTGCTACTGTTGCTCATCTGTCACTGCCTCCCCTATACATTCTACTGGTGCACTAATCCACTTTTGTACCTCCTACTGCTGCATTACTGCCATAGCCTCCATGTGCACCTCCCAGCACTGCACAGCTGTCACTTTCTCAATGGGTGTCACCTGCTGGTGCACCAGTCCACCTCATCCTTGTATACCTTCTGTTCCTGCCCATCTGCCACTCTCCCATTCTGTACTTCCTGCACTTCCTGCTGGTACATCAGTCCACCTCAACCCTGTGTACCTCCTGCTGTACAGCTACAACTACATTCCTTTATACCTCAGAGAAAGTGGTGAGAAAGGGGTATGCAGAGACAGTGTGATTTTCCATACCCAGCGTATTCACTGATGTGAATGCTGAAGATCCATACCCAGGGCAGAAGTGCATATGTCCTGCACTCTTTTGCGACCAAGTTGCAATTAATGACTTGTTCAGTGATTCACATCTACGTTTTGTTTTTATTCTTTAATCTATTTAATACCGGTGGTGTAATTCTAGTGTCCACTGACATTCAGCTGGCAGTGGTGGGATTCAAATCCCAATAGGATATGCAGCCAGTTCTCTATTCCTTACAGAGTGTAACATTGGTGGGATCCATACCCTATCCATCTGTACCAAACTCTTCTCCTTAAAGAGATGTATGGTCGTTGTGTAAATGCACAAGAAAGGTGGGGTGCACATCCACTAGATCCATCATTCTTGGTTGTCAGTCTTAACAATGTATCATTACCACATTGCTAGTATCTCTTGCATTTAATATCCTATGAACATCCATATATACCTTCTCTTCATTCACCATGGATGCACCTTTCCTCTTACTGACTATGGATAAAAATAACTGGTAATCTATGCACCTTTTGGTCATCATGGGTGCCCTTTCCTCTTACTGAATATGGATAACAATAGCTGACAATCTATAGCCAGCGTAAACCTTTCCTGTATAGGTGCTGGTTGAATCACTTTAGGATCCATAGCAGGGTAAATGTTCCTTTTGATGTCTGACCATACTTATAGCAAGCTTTGATCAATGACCATCAATCAAATGTGTCTCTCTGTACCATTCCGGATTTTATGTAATAGTGAAATAGTCAAATCCACAAGGTAAGACATCACATGCCAACCTAATATACAAAGATTGATAAGGCTAGTTTAGCACCTCAGCCCACATGACTATTTATTTTCTTAAGGACATGCTCAGAAAGTTACAGTACATACATTTCCATGGGTTCTCTTTATATAGCAATGCATTTAATTGGGGTAACACTATTACCAGCATCTACAAAACTTTGCAGTAATGCAGTAGCAGTTTACCAGTCCCCTGTATGACCTAATTTGTGACAAATTCTGAGGTCTAGTTGTCCTCAACACAGCCTCCATCTTTCCTTCAGCTTGCACAGCCTATTCTTGCCAATTACATGGCCAAAATACGGCATGTTGTTAGTAATTCATACTTGTCTCCGTTTACTTGAATCCCATATTTCATTACTCTAAATGGCAATATTTATAGGGTTTTTTGGTATTTCTGCTCATTTCTTGGGTAATTGGGATATCACTGATATCAGTGAGATAGCACTGCATGTGTTAGGAATTCTTTGTCATATCTGGTCTACTGCCTGTTGTCAAATGGCAGAAACAAATGTCACTCTGAAAAACAATCGGTTGTAAAAGAGCATCCCTTTATGTTTATTAACTGCTCAAAATTTCGTCTGAAAACTCTTCCTTTTCTATTTGTAAGCATGTTTGACTAAGGTAGTTGTATGACTTGCTCCCCAACTGAGGACTGTGCAAATATTGCTGTTTCTTGGAAAAAGAATAAATTATGAGTAATACTATATTAGTAGTGGCATTAAAATTCCCACTGGAATGCATACCAATATATTACCTTTCTTAGGCCTTAACACTATGGGGGTATCCCCTTTACTCCACTTCAGTTTTGGAAAGATTCAATTCTCCAATTTCTGTACCCCCATTTTTATCACTAGGCTCTGAGCATAAGCCACCACTACTTTATGTAATTAGGGGCATAACTAAAGGTTGTACTGTGCAGGCATCTTCTTTTTTATTTTTATTTTGGTTGTTCCCATTAGGGGTCACCACAGCGGATAATCTGCTTCCATTTCTTTCTGTCCTCTGCATCTTGCTCTGTCACACCAACCACTGCATGTCCTCTCTCACCACATCCATAAACCTTATCTTAGGCCTTCCCCTTTTCCTCTTACCTGGCGACTTCATCCTTAGCATCCTTTTCCCAATATACCCAGCATCCCTCCTCAGCACATGTCCAAACCAATGCAATTTCACCTCTCTGGCTTTGTCTCCAAACCATCCAAACTGAGCTAACTCTAATATACTTATTCCTAATCCTGTTAACCCTCATCACACCCAGTGCAAATCTTAACATCTTTAACTCTGCCACGTCCATCCCTGACTCCTGCCTTTTTGTCAATGCCACTGTCTCCAACCCATATAACATAGCTGGCCTCACTACCCTCTTGTAGACCTTCCCTTTCACTCTTACTGGTACTCAACTGTCACAAATCATTCCTGACACTCTTCTCCACCCACTCCATCCTGCCTGTACTCTCTTCTTCACCTCTCTTCTACACTCACCATTACTCTGAACTGTTGATCCCAAGTATTTAAACTCATCCACCTTCACCAGCTCTCCTCCCTGCATCCTCACCATTTCTCTACCCTCCCTCTCATTCACACACATATTCTGTCTTAGTCCTGCTGACCTTCATTCCTCTCCTCTCTAGAGCATATCTCCACCTCTCCAGGGTCTCCTCCACCTGTTCCTTACTCTCACTACAGATCACAATGTCATCTGCAATCATCATAGTCCATGGGAACTCCCTGTCTGATCTCGTGTGTCAACCTGTCCATCACCACTGCAAATAAGAAAGGGCTCAGAGCTGATCCTTGATGTAATCCCACCTCCACCTTAAATGCATCTGTCACTCCCATTGCAGATCTCACCACTGTCACACTACCCTTATACATATCCTGTACCACTCTTACATACTTCTCTGCCACTCCCGACTTCCTCATACAATACCACAACTCCTCTCTAGGCACCCTGTCATATGCTTTCTCTAAGTCCACAAAAAGACCCAATACAACTCCTTCTGACCTTCTCTGTACTTTTCCATCAATACTCTCAGAGCAAACATCACATATGTAGTGCTCTTTCCTGGCATGATACCATACTTCTGATCACTAATCATCACCTCTCTTCTGATCACTTTTATCCCTCTGTAGTTACTACAGCTCTGCACATCACCCTTATTCTTAAATATCGGTACCAAAACACTTTCTCCACTCCTCAGGCATCCTCTAACTTTCCAGTGTGTTTGTGTGTAACAGCATCTGCAGATTCATTACAAACTCAACTCTCTGTGACCATCACTGTATTGACCCTAGAAAAAAAAAAAAAACAAACGGTTAAATATAAGACAAAGATCTAAACTACTTTTAGGATAACAACTCTACAAACAAATCCAGCTCCACACATTTCCTCCCCTTGCTGCTAGACTTCAAGAAAAAAACTCCTCAATCAACGTGAGACATGACTCACTCACAAGACACACCGACTTGGATTAGCCCCTAGAACCAAACTTTATAGCACTACACATACTTTCTCCTCTCGGGCACCTACTCTTTGGCAAGCTGTCCCTATCGACCTCAAGGACATCAACACATACCAAATTCGGAATGTAACAAAAAACACATTTTCATCCGAGTCAAATGCTCCTGCTTCAGCACATGATATATGACCATACACCTCTCCTTTCTGAGTCTCTTCTATCTCAAGATTCACTAAAGACTGACCCACTTTAAAAACTAATGTATACAATGTACACTGCACTCTGCTTGATTGTACATTTGTACTGTGTTTGTTTACTGTGCATACACATTTTTTTATGTAACTGGTCTGAACTATGCTTGTTATTGCTTATATTTCTGTGTTTTTGCTTTGTAAAATGTTTTGTATTTCTCTGGGTCTGAACTGATGGTCAGTATTGATCAATGCACCACTCCAGTAAACAAATATAAATAAATGAATACATAATTAATGGAGACACAGCATAATAGGAGAGAAAGGGAGGGAGTGACAGAATGTATTTCTAGTAACATATCCACGAATGTTGGCATATACCTTGACTTAATAATCACTAGCTAGTAGATGTAATAGTCACAAGCAAGCCATTGCAAACAATCCCCAGTATAGGTGCCATCCACTTTAATAATGCACTGTGTCACTGTTATAATGTGCTGTTTTCTTTAATGCAATGCAAAGGTCGCAAAGCATTACATTTTTAGACCAGTTTGATGAAACACGCTCAGGAAATACCTTTTACTAATGAGGACAAAGATGACTAATTGTGTAAAGATGATCCAATAAGATCTTAGCTCAAACTACCAAAGCCAATAATTCTGCTGGGGATTCTCTATTCTCAAACTTTGTAGGTAAAATGTGGAACTCCCTACCGACCATGCTCACCTCAGAACCCTCACTCCTACAATTCAAAAAAAAGCTTAAACCCCATCTCAATACTCTCTGGCAATGTCCCTGTTCCAAACCTGATTAACCACTATCATTTACCCTTCTCTTACCTCACTATCCTTAACCGCTTTTTAACAAGGCGCCTCGCCTTTGTAACTGACCTATGTTTTTTTTTACATGCTGCTGTTGTTTTTTTTTCCCAAGATGTGATGTATCTTTATATTGTATTTAGAACTCAAATCCAAAATAAAGGAAAGGAAATGCCACGGAAGCTCCAAAGCAAAATTGAATAGTTTTTAATCCACGACAGCCATAAACAGTAAAATCTACAACACAGCAACACAGCAACGGAAAGGCACCAACATTAACGCTATTAAGTCCAAATGCGTTTTCGTTTGTATCCCAACACTTCATCAGATGTAATTTGTTAAACAATTCTATCTAGTTTAAATACTCCATTCAATAAGTCAATTAAAAAATTCACCAATTAAATTAATTACACCATTTAAAAAGACATCCTTTAAAAATACCCTAATCCACTTGTTAATGTAACACCATTTCATTATGTGCAAACATAACTCATACATAATTGAGGAATAAATATTTGCTTATATATTCCAACAGGAATTAATATGGTTAATGTATTGAATTGTATAAAAACGCAATGTCTTAATTGTGACAGAAGTATTAGCCAGTGAATAAACTGCCATCTAGTGACCATACATATATATTGCAATTGAGTTGTTAATTCCCAAAAGGAATTTTCTTAAAAATAATTTACATCAATAAATAAATAAATACCTATTATCACAAAATCAATGTATAGCTAAGCTCTTAAAGACTAAAATAATTCATATATACATATTTAAAAATCTATTAAAAATGCCACAATATTATAAATATATAAAATAATTAATACACTAGACACAATCATACATAAGGAATAAATAAGAAAGAAAAATATATATATTTTACAATTTAGCTGCCCTTAACTTCAAAATAGGGAGTATACTTGTGTATTCATTTAAGCCCGGGGGGTTGTAGGCCTCCAGCGTGATTTGCCACCAGAGCTCCCTATATTCAATCTTTTCCTCCCAGAGTCCACCCCTTATATCTTTTTCAGTATGTTCAATAACTGTAAATGTAAAGCTTGCTTCAGGACATTCCCTTGTATGTCTATATAGAGCGTTTGTCTCCTTACAATTTTTAACATCATTAAGATGTTCATAGATTCTTCTTCTAAGCTTCCTTTCCGTTTTCCCTATATAGAATGAAAAGCAAGCTTTACAAAAGGCTAAGTATATTAAGCCCGTAGAATCACAATTATAATAATATTCTTCATTAGTTATTGTTCTGTTTCTACTTGTTATATTTATACTATTTCCATTTAGTATATATGGACATTGTGCACATCTACCGCACTTATATGTACCTTTTTTCTTTTGGTCATTCAAATTATTAACTTTCTTATTCTCCAAAATATTTCTTATACTGTGTGCATTTTTATATACTACTTTAGCTGGAATAGTTTTTGCTTTCTCTATATCAGTGGAATTAATAAATCTATTCCACTCTCTATGAAAAATCTGATTTACTTTGTTGTTAACACCATTATATTCCAAAGTAAGGGCTAAATTGTAATTTTCCTGTACCTTGTCAGAAATTTTGTCTATATTAGGATTGTTCATCAATCCGCCTCCTCTTATTATGGGGGCAAATCTAGTTAATCTTCCATTTTCAACTTCCTGTTTAATTTCATTAATAAGTTTTTCTGGGTATCCTCGATCCCTAAACATAATACTTAGTGTATCACATTCTCTTATGAAATCTTCCTCAGTACTAGCCATTCTGCTACCCCTCACATATTGACCTTTGATAATATTTCTCTTCCAATGTGTGGGGTGTGCACTATTGTAGTGCAGATAGGAATTGCAGTAGGTGGGTTTCCTATACACTTTGCTTTCTAGATTACCTCCTTTATTTAGAACTCAACTATCTTCCTTTTTTTGCATTAACAATGTTCATATGTCTGTTATGTACTTGGAGCTTTTCTCCCCGGGCCTCCGCTGAAAATGGACATGTATCCAGTCGGACTCTCCCGGTTAACAAATGTAAAATAAATAAAAATAAATAAATAAATAATTTATTGAGGAGGTAATCATGTCAGTGGGTAAAAAAAAATCAAATAAAGTGTTCTTTGGATGCAACAGCACAGCAGTGTAAGAGCTCTGGTAATCAAATATATCAAAATATATTGAACAGTTTCACATATTAGACATGAAGAAAATATTGATTACAGAGGCAGATAGCTGTGCCATCTCTTAAATGCAGACTGTGCAGATATAACTGTGCTTGATTATTATCAATGTCTAGGTGTTTGATGAGGTTTTAACAATTGCTTAAGTTTACCAAATATTCACCAAGCCTGAATTTCATGTGTTCCTTTTTTCATACAGAAGAAAATCCAAAAATGAACATATCAAGCTCAATGGATATTATATTATACCAATGCATAGAATAGGTAAGAAAATATTTTAACAAGTATTGTTAAAAATGCAAATAGATTATTGTAATGTTATGTAAGCATGCTTTAAAATGGTTCAGTGTTTTTATTGGTCAATAGTCACTGTGTGTAAGAATGTTAGTCCATGCATGATAATGATAGATTTTATGAGATTTAAACCCCATGAAGAACATTGAGTTATTCCTTTTATTGCATAGTTTCTATTAAATAAAATAATGGCACCATCGCTTGTATGATTGAATACTTTTTTACAACTATAATGTATTTTTTCAGGCAAGTGGAATAAAATGCTGTCACCTACAATTACTCCACTTGCATGTACTTACATTTGAAACTTCTTGTGGATTTTTAGAAACTGTAAAAATAACAATAATAATAACTACCAAAAGCACACCAGAAAACAAACAGATGATGAATAATTTGTGATTCTAAGAAAAAAGTACAGGACTGTAATACCAAAAAGATACATTTTATTTAATCACAGTAAGTACTTTCTTCTTTAATACACTTCTCGAGGCTGTGATTTAAGAGCAAATTAACGCACTTAATATTTACTCCAACTGCACATCCCATGTCATAGTAAAAGGAATAATTAAAAGCAATCAATGCCTCAATTTCCTTCTTTTAAAAACACTTTGAAGTTTTTTTCTCATTAATCCCCAAGGTGCTGCAGGCATTTAATCTTTCTTGGCAGCAGTACTTGTCCTAATCTAATTTATCTTCTGTATTTAACACACTGTTTGCCTTTTCTACGTAATTAATCAAGATTTTGGAGCAGGAGTTCCTCAAGCCTCAGTAATTACTGCTGTTCCTTTTTATCCTTTCCTGTCTATTCATAAATTTGATCACCCACCAATCTAAAAGTAACTAAACTCATTCCATATACTGATGACGTCTGTTGTGATACCACCCCCTGCATTCATACAACAGTGCAAAGACTAAGGCGCACTGTTCCTAGTCTGTGTCCATGGCTGCTTCACAAACTACTCAAACTAAAAGCTGAAACACCAACATGTTTTTGGTATGCCACAACAGCTAAACAAATGACCTCCTCCTTCTGTCTCCCATAATACAATAACCAGCCTGTTAAGCATGTCAGATATATAGGTACCACCCTAGGCCCAAAATCAAGTATGTTACTGTACATCACCAGCTTAGAGGTAAATGTTAACTGTAGTGTATAACATGTATGTGTGCCAAAAACCTCATACATTCTTAACCTTGGGAGATGAAAATTGGCAAAAACATCCATTGGGCACAGTTCGATTACATCCAATCATTACTCTCACATGCCTCTCTAAAAAAAAAAAAAAAAAAAAAAAATCAGAAAATCCTAAGGCTGTCCAAAACATTATCAGATTCATCCCTCTCTTACCTAAAAATGAACATTACTATGTCACCCTCAAGCAAGCTAATTGATTCTTTATAAGAAAATGAGTAGACTTAGTACTTATTTGCCTGGTTCATAAAACCCTTTATAGTAAGTCCACTCCTTTTGTCAGTCACAGACTGGCCAGTCCATAGCTCTCAACTGTACAGATTTTCGCAGAATGTCCAGATTTTTTGCTCATATTTCTTGTCCATTTTTCATAAAGATGTGGTTTTCTGGCAAATTAATGGCAAATCATTAAAGATTGAAGTTAAAAAATAATGAAAGACTTTTGAGTTTCGGACTTCATACCCTTCAGAAAATTCATGCTAATGCAAAACATGTTAGTCTACCAACTTTCAAAGTTTGTAAGAGCAATAGTTAAAAACTGTCCCTATTTTTGGGCTTTTGTCTGACTTTTATTCATGGCTCTGTCCAGATTCCCTGCTCTAAGAGGTGGAGAGGTATGCTGGCCAACAACAGCATATGTTATTAACTTCAGTCCCAGGCCAACAGTTCCTAAATACTTACCAGACTTTCAGTCTCACAAACTATGCCCTGTCAATCGTTGAACCAAGAATCTGGGTATCTCTCCTTACTGAAATCTGTAACAATTGTTTATAGTGCAGTCAAAGAAAATCACCTTTCAAAAAAACCAGTTTGCACCTGCTTGAAGCAGCCATCTGTATGTAGAACTACAGTTGTAACTATGTGCAACCTCATTTTGTACTAAGTTACAATACTGCTTAGTAGTTATACTCAACCCTTGTTATCAGCCCTCCTCAACTTTTAACTCCTGCTTAGCCTACAACCTTGCATCTACGATCAAACTAAAAAGCTATGTGCTTTATTATTTATGCAAACATGTATATACTATTCAGATTTTTGAATTTTCTACATGTTCGTAACCATCATATTATTGTGATTCCAACATACTGTCAGTTAATGTTTTTAATCTTCCTGTTGTTTTATTGCTCTAATATTGAATTTCTTTATAAACATTCTATTGTAATTCCTATAATATGACTAAGATGGGTCCTCAATAGATCGGTCCACCATTGTCATTAACAAACATAAATAAATTAATTAAATAAACTTCTGTTTAAAATAAATAGACATTAGTATTGCACATAAGAATCCATTATACACTGTTCAGTGACTCTTATCTCCTATTAATTGCATAAATATCAGTTCTTCTGATAACTATATTTGTATATTCCACACCTGATCTGTATTCTTTGTTCATAAATTTGATAGGTTCATATATATTTACTATGCTATTGATCTGTGAAGATCGTAAGAAGCCTAGTCTTCCATTCCCACGGTAATTTTTAGTCTTTATATTTTGTGTATAAAGAACCCAGTGGCCGGCAGAACGTGGATACGTTGGGACATTTACATGTTGTTCCTGTCCATGAGAGACAAGCACGCTACATTGTACGGTGTTTTTCTTCTTCCACTACATCTCTCACAATGTTGATGTTATGTTGCAATATTTTTTTTTCACTTTAAAAATATTGTATGTAGTTATCTTTTGTTGTTAACGCGTACTTTCCACCTTATTCAGCTTATTAAGGACTGTAAACGCAATGTGTTTATATGAACTAAACTTTTGTGAATGTTCAAAACAGTAAAAATATTTTTAACAAAAAGTATACAGTTTAAACGAAATCCCAGTGTGGACACTGGCAAACCTGTCTTGCACAATCCAACGATCACCGTTGTTGATTCTTCCTTAACACAGGCATATGGGCACCGTCACCCTCATGCCATCACATTTATGCACCAATAGTCACATGTACAGGAAACATACTCATTCCCTTCTCCCTTCAGCTCTTGTCCCTACCACTTCAGTCAAAACTCCTACACTGATCATTAAAATTCCCACTTAGTTTCATCAATTCATACCTTGTCACACCAATCTCTGAAACACCGAACCAATAACCTAACTGAGCTGCAGCTAATCATACCTTACCATCATCACAGCTTTTAAACACGCAGACCACCAGCTGATGCTAGATTAGGCATTAGAGGTTCCCTGTCTCTTAATTCTGTCTTGTCCTCTGCAGCTCACCTTTTTTATACCTGCTCCTTTACTTCTCCTTCCTTCATGCCAAGGAATTTGGGGGAAGCAAATGATTCTTGTGTCATCTCCACTGTTGGTACTATACATCTTGCAGATTTTGGTGGCAGCAAAGGCTTTATACTACCTGCTACTTTACTCGCTAAAACCTTTAGGTAAGAGTTGGGGCTCTCCATTTTCTACTTAATACTACTGTCTACTCTAAAGACTTTGGTGGTAGCAATCGTTCCTCTCCCTATCCCCTCTATATTCTGCTCTGGTACCCACCACTATTCTAAATATTTTAGTGGAAAAAAGGCTCCCTACCCAATTCTCCACTCTGATACCCACAACTGCTAACCCAAAAGCCTTTGGTAACAACAAAGAATGTTCACTCCCTTCTCTTGACCAGTACAACCCCCAAAGCCATAGGTGGGGACAAGGAATCTCTATGCACAACATCATCATTTCATCTCATCCTACTTCCTAACTAAAACTAGTGCCTTGCAGCCATTTTGTTTAACTAAGTCTCATAATCAATTATGCCCTCTCCTATCTGCAGTAGTCCTCATCCTTCTGTGCTTGACTCAGCGATGACTTATTACTCCCCTTTCTCCTTCCCACTACTCTTCAATATGTGGCAAAGACTTTCCTACCACAACTGGTCATCAGCCTTCATTGTCAATAAACAGATCACTCCAGACACTGCACCACCTCTCCTGTACTTTCCACTTACAGCATTTAGTGACAGCCATGGCACTATTTCTTCCCACAACTGCTCAACACTCACATTTAATCACTATCTTAAAATGGCACTGAATATTATGAGAATATTCACTCACTTTTCAGTAAATTTCACTCTGCTTTATCTTCTCAACTCATATGTATCAGCTACTGGGCCATTAAAATCTGCCTCATTCATGCTGCAAAGCAAAGTTCCCAGTCTCCTAAAACCATACCTTACACTTCTATCAATACCTTTATTACCCAATATGGAACTCGAACCCACAATCACTGGCTTAGGAGGCCATTGCCTTATATATTAGAAGCTCTGACCAGTTTCTCTTGGAAATTTACAAGCCCATACAAAATATTGGCCACAATCTGTACAGCTATTCCATTGCCTCAGCCTGGAACAAACTTCCTCTGTCCATTAGAACTATTTTGAATATCCTGAACTTCAACACATTAAAAGAGACTCTTCTGAACTCATGGATCTGTTCCTGCCAAAACCCCACTGAAATCTCATTCCGTCCTCCCACCCTTCATTTCCTTCTACACACCCTGATAACTCACCTGCTGTTCTTCCCTCTCCTGCCTCCCCATATCTAACTTCCTTCTTATCCTTCCTTTACTCTGTTCCCTTCTGTTCCTTTGTTCCTATCCCCTTTCACCCCTTCTCACTCTACTGTTTTAATTTTGTTTCTATGTCCCCCATATACCACCTTAGTAGACTCTTCCCTTAGTGGGATTTCTTTTGTATTTCTTTTTTTCCAGAGCTTGAAATTCTTTTATTCTGTACAGTACCTCCGAGATTGATTTGATTCTATACTTACTACCATATATCGTCTATACTCCTTATTTTGATTGATTTATTTGATATTATAATTGAAATTTTGCATTTTTTTGTGATTTTTAGTAATAATAATTACTCCTGTATTTAGAATCTGTCAAGTATCTCAAGAATTCTATACTTTGTGTTATTTATGCCATAACTAATCTCCAAAGAATTCAGTCTTGAGGCAAAACCGCAACCACTATAAATTTATTAAAATTAACGCAAGTAATGACCTTTTAAAAACATTTTCCTCAGAGAAAAACCCTGACTTCATCAGATAATACAATTTTACTTCAAAGACTGTTTAAATACTAGTCACAAGGTACATTTAATGATGCTGAATTTATTGACAATCAAGATTTAAAGCACCAAGTTCCATTGTGCATAAATACGCTATTTACACTTTTTATCTACAATCAAGTAATGAACAATAAAAATGCTTATAAAATTTTTTTGTAAAACATATACTTTATAAAAAATAAACTTCCCAGGAGTGGCCCTTGGAAAACAAAATTAGAGTATCGAGAGGCTTATTGGCAAATAATATTGGAAGCCAATAGAGCACCAGGATTAAATGACAATGACAATATGTTTTTGTTTTGGTTTTGGTTTTGGTGTTAATCTTGATGGCTTTGAAACTGCCCGCCCCTCTTGTGAATTTGCACTTGGATACTCCTCCTGGGCCCATCTCATTTGCTCACTCAAAAAAAAAAAAAGAAAAATTTGTATCTGCTTTTATTGTATTTGTATTTCTTCCTACTTTATTTTGCTTTTGCATCATCTTAAAAGTACTCAATTGTATTTATTACTGCTTGGTGTAACTCATTCTAAACCTTTTAGTTTAAGCACTTGGGCTTCAGACCAGTCGTTTTACATTAGGAAGGTTTGTGGCCTGCACTGTGGTGGCAGGACAGGTAGCTTACATTCTTCTAAGTTGGGAACTGATGATTGAGGGCTCAGTGTCTGTTATTCTAAAAGTGTATTAATTTTGGTTTAAGCACTTGGGCTTCAGGCCAGTTATTTTACATTAAGAGGGTCCGTGGTCTGCACTCTTGTGGGAGGAGAGGCTGGACTCTGCCCTTCTGAGCTGAGAATTTCTGGTTAAAGGCTTATAGTGCCTGCATATTTGAACTGCTTCTTACTGAAATTGGTACACCTTGTTTGCTGTAGCATAGACTAGATCCAGGCCTGCTGAATCTAGCTTTGTTTGTATAACTTGAGCACTAATCCAGGCATTCTTTAAAGTATTCAATTGTATTTAATACTGCTTGCTAGTAACTTGATTAAATTGTTGTCATTCAAAGGGGATCCAATGCCTGTCAGCCTGGGATGACATGCTCGACAAGCCACAATGCTTCACTAGGGACGGCTTGCACCTGTCACCCCTGGGCTTTTGGATATTGGCAAAGGCTCTTGCTACCCCCATAGTGAATTTTTTAGGCAAGGCTCAAAAGACAAACCCACCTCCATAGGTATCACAAAGGATAAGAAACTAAAAGTAATGCTACTCAACGCCAGAAGTCTAAACCTCAAGATGCATGCACTCGAAACTCTCCTTAGCATGGAGAACATCAATATCTGTGCAGTAACAGAAACCTGGTTCAAGGCTCCTGAGAGCACCCCAGCACTACCAGGTTATACCTCATACCATGCTTTTCTGACCCAAAATGTGGACCGAACCACAAAAGGAGGGGGAGTATCAATATTCGTCGAAGATACCCATACCTCCAGGTTGATGGCACAGCACAAAGCATCAGAGACTATCCATGTGCAACTAACAGTGGGTAAAACTGCCTTCCAGTTTATAGCCTGCTACAGACCACCCTCCCAAACCCAGGAACCCCACTCGGCCTTCCTGAGAACACTGGAAAATATGAAGGTCTCTCAAAACACCATTATATTGGGCGACTTCAACTACCCAAACATAAACTGGGAGCATTACTCTAGCTCCAACACCCTAGCCCAAAGGTTCCTACAATTTATAAACTCAAATGCTATGGAACAACTTGTTACCACTCCCACAAGAGGGGAAAACATACTGGACCTGATCATCATCAACATGGAGACTCTATGCTCCAGATCAGAAGTGTATCCCTCACTGGTAAGATCAGACCATAAACTAATCTCACTGGATATTCACATCCCGACCCCACCCCCTGCCCAGAAAATCATAGTGAAAAACGTCTCTAAAGCAAATTTCACACTCCTCAAAACCGAGGTGGAATCCTTCAAAGCCCCCGGGCCTGTGGAAAATACGGCCCAGACCACAGAATCCTTTATAAACGCATTCTATGAACACCTTCAGGAATGCATGGATCATGCAATCCCAAATAAAACCAAGACCCAATCCTCCAAAGGCAGACGTCCTGTCTGGTGGACCCCAGCCATAAACAAACTATACAATAGAAGGAGGAAGGTACTACATGATAGAGCAAAATCCCAAAAAGGGAAGGCATCTCTGATCAGTATTAGCAAAAAAACTACGGGCACTCATAAAATCATCTAAGGCCAGCTTCGAGAGAAAAATTGCACAGGACACCAAGGATAATCATAAGGCTTTCTTTAGTTATGTTAGGAACCTGGGTGGGAATTCCCAGATATGCTCAGAATTAGTCCAAAATGACAAAAAAATACACCGAACCCACAGACATTGCCAACATCCTAGCTGACAGGTTCAGCGCAAACTCCCCCCCCCTCCCCACCAAAAGGGAAAATATCTATCCCAGCAGAGTGCTACCCCCCTGGCATCTCAGATGCTCAGGTAAGAGCCGCCCTCTCCAAAGTAAAAAACACAGCATCAATGGGACCAGGCGGTGTCCTGGGCTGTGTTCTACATGAACTCCAAGAAGAGCTAAACCCAAATATAAAACTACTGTTCAATCTCAGCCTTACTACAGGATATGTACCCAAAGAGTGGCGTACAGCAACAGTGGTCCCTCTCCACAAAGGTGGTGCCTCAACGGATCCTGGAAACTATCACCCCATAAGCCTGACTAGCTTGGTCTGCAAAGCTATGGAAAGGATCATCATGGACCTCATAAATAAAGATATTGGGGACCTACAGACACTGGATCCTACCCAGTTCGGCTTTGTTAAGGGCAGATCCTGCCTCTTAAACCTGGTTGATTTCTTTGAAACAGTCACCAAGGCCATCGACGAGGGGAAGGTGGTCCACAGAGCCTACCTGGACCTCGCAAAAGCCTTCGATACAATACCCCACTCTGGCATTATAGATAAGCTCACCAGCTTAAATATAAACCTCTATGTCACTAGATGTGTTGCAAACTGGCTCAAGGACAGAACCCACATGGTTAGAATTACTGGAGCCATGTCAGACTCCAAACCAGTTACAAGTGGTGTCCCACAAGGCTTCAGTCCTGGGACCTCTCTTGTTCGGTATATATTTCTCTGAGGTACAGGCCAACACGGAAGGACTGTGGCTGACCAAGTTCGCAGATGACTGCAAACTGGGCACCATAATCGACTCTCCAGCCGACACAAGCATCCTCCAAAAGGGCCTCATAGAAACAGACAACTGGTGCCAGAGCCATGGCCTCAAGCTAAACGCCAAAAAGTGTATAGTCATCCCCTTTGGCAAAAACAAAGTACCCACAAATTACCACATAGATGGTAATCCATTAAGTACGGAAGAAATAATTAGGGACCTGGGGACCCAAGTTGATAGCAATCTCTCATTTGACAACCACGTGGCCAAAGTGGTTAGAAAAACATTTTATATAGCCCACCTAATCATGAAGGGATTCGCATCTAGATCAGGGGAGGTCATCGTGTCTCTTTACTCATCCCTCATCAGGCCCATAATTGAGTACAATGCTCCTTTTGGGATGTACCTTACCAGACACCTGCAGCAACTGGAAAGACCCCAAAAGTACCTCACCAAGAGGATCAAAGGGCTCAAACAGATGCCATATGCTGCCTGGTTATAGAAACTCCAGCTCTACTCAGTGGCATGCAGCCTGCTCAGAGGCGATGTGTGTCTGACGTATAAAGCCATGTCCAACCCGGAGTTAATGGACATGCTGCACCTCAGAAAATCCAAATCCCATCGAGCTACGCGCTTGAGAGACTTGAACCTCAGCACTGAAATAAATAGGACATGCTGGAGGGACAGATTCATAACCCAGAGACTCCCTTCACTCTGGAATAAAATCCCAGTCCAGGTTAGGCAGAGTCCATCATTGACTCTCTTCAAGAGGAATCTTGATGAGTGGATGGGAGATCGTAGGTTTACCCCGGGTATCACTTCTGTGTCACTGTTAGACAGAGGCACAGTATACTAACCTCGAAAAAGGGCATAGAAAAATTAATTTAAAATGGGTGGTGAAAGTCAAACACACTCTGGCTAGGCTTATAAATGCCCTAGGGCAGATAGCCTAGTATGAATCTATGAACCTATGAACCTATATCTTTCATACCACTGCTCAAGTTAAGAGCAGCAAAACTATGAAGTCATTTATATTATACATCATACAGGATGAAAGTTTTTTAAATAGTGTACTAGTAAGGGCTACATTAATTATTTGTGCTCAAAGGATTAAGTTATATATTATTATTTTTTTATAAAGTATATGTTTGACAAAAATTGTTTATAAGAATTTTTATTGTTCATTACTTGATTGTAGATAAAAAGTATAAATAGCATATTTATGCACAATGGAACTTGATGCTTTAAATCTTGATTGTCAATCAATTCAGCATCATTAAATGTACCACATGACTAGTATTTAAACAGTCTTTGAATTAAAATTGTATTATCTGAAGAAGTCATGGTTTTTCTCTGACAAAAACATTTTTAACAGGTCATTACTGGCGTTAATTTTAATAAATTTATAGCGGTTGCGGTTTTGCCTCATGACTGAATTCTTTGGAGATTAGTTTTGGTGTATTTAGTTGAGTCTCCACATTTGCGGTTGATTATTTATGCCATGTTAACTGCCCTGTATGGAGCTTTCTCCCCAGGCATCTGCTGAATAAGTGCTCATGCTCTGCTCAGTCAGACATACCTAGTTATCAAATATCAAAATAAATAAATTAGGTCCTGTCGACACTGTCAAAAAACTTCTCTGTAAATTAAAATATTGCCACAATGCCCCTGCTAACCTTCCATCAAACATTCTAAAATAAGCGGCTGGTGGCATAGCTCACCCCAACTGCATTCTCATCAACCACTCTAGCCAAGAATCGTGTGTACCCCTCCTTTGAAAAAAAAAAAAAAACACTCATCATCCCCTTACACAAGGGAGGCCACAGCAATGACATCCCTAACGTCCACCCCATAGCCATACTCTTCCCTATCTCAAAAATACTTGAAAAATGTATTCACCATCAACTTCTTTCCTTCCTCCTAAACAATAACCTCCTGTCCCCTACAAAATACGGCTTCAGACCCTACCATAGTACCTCCACAGCCCTCTTATCTTTCCTCGATATTTTCAATCATGCCTGAGACTCTGGTAATGTTGTATCCTCTCTGTTCTTAGGCTCATCAAAAGTCTTTGATACCATTTCCCATAACTTATTACTGTCAAAGCTCTCACACCTTAACCTCTATCCCCAACTATCAATTGGTTTTCCAGTTACCTTTCAAATAGGCAATAGGCCATTAAATGGAACAACTGCACCTCTTCTTTCCTTGACACCCTCACAGGAGTGCTCAAAGGATCTATCCTAGGCCCTTTACTATTCAATATCTTCATTAATGACTTCCCTCTCTGCATCCCTAATGTTAAACTTGAACAATATGCAGATGACTCTACTATCATCTGTTCAGCTGACTCTCCCCAAACTTATGCAAGTAACACAGGCTGCCTTTAGTAGTACTGAGAACTGGATGCTAAATAACCATCTAGCCCTTAATGCAACTAAAACTAAGCTTACAATCCCCCCCTCTGAGAACTACGCAATAGACAAAATTCTTTCACTATAAAAAGCTAAAACATGACCCCTATTGAAATAAGCCCTCACACCAACCTTCTTGGAGTCTTTATTGATGAACATCTAATATCTAACATTTATCTTCAAGCCAACATCAAGAAAACCCACCAAAAACTTGGTATGCGTTACTGCCATAACCACTACCTAACCTCTTCAACTAGAGTTACCCTCTCTACCTCTTACCTCTTCCCCTCCCTTCTATATGGAGCACCTATACTCACCAACCTTCAAAGTACCCACAAAGCAAAGCTGGCATCCTGCTACAATAAAATCTCCATTTTTGCTACAAATTCCAAATCTTCCTCTCACCACTGCATCTCCTGACATGCACTGAATTGGTTAGATCTCCCCAATCATCTCTCTTTCATTCAACTCTCTACTGCCCATAAACTTATTTTCAACCCTTCTCACTGCCATTCCCTTTCATCCATCCTCAAAATGCACCTTCCTGGTCGTTCTCTCAGATGCAATAATCAAAACCTACTTGAACTGTATAAACCTTTACATACTCCTGCCCAATCTCTAATAGCTTTCCCTCTTGCACGAAAATGGACCCCACTTCCTCCCCATATTCGGACTACCCAAAATCTTTCTGCCTTTAAGTCCCTTCTCCACTCTTTATCTCTCCTCCACTTGGGAATGCTCCTGCTCCCACCCCTCCTAAATTCCCCTATACCCATTTTGCAATCGATACTTTACATCTCTTAAGCTCTAGCTTTCCCGTACTGTTCTCCTCCAGCTTTGTCTCCTCTCCTCTCTTAATTATTCTATGTATAAAAAGTTTTAACATCTCAGTGATTGTTTTCACAAAAAAGTCTTGTTTTAATAATTGCATTAACTGCCAATATATTTTGTTTTAATAATTGTATTAACTGCCAATATATTTTGTATTTACTTGACGCTCTTCTCCACAAAATTGTATTAACTGCCAGTATATTTTGTATTTACTTGGAGCTTTTCTTTCCGGGCCTCCATTGAAAAAGGGCTCACTATGGCCCAATGGACTTTCCTGGTGAACAAACTACAAATAAATAAAATAAATAAATAAATACATGTCTATTATTTGCCTCGCCCCTCTTTGGCCCACCCTTAAACAACTTGCAACATTCTTCTCCTTTCATTTATTACACAAAAGGCTATATTTTCCGAAAAAAAAAAAACTTTTGCCAAAAAATATATCAAAATACAAATTTCTGACATTTATTTAGCTCTACTGATTATGAAGTTAGGAGACAATAACTGCAGCCAAGAAGACTCCACAGGATAATAATCCACCATTCCTTCCTCCACTCCTACAGAAATATAGGTCCTTCTGTCCCCCATTACCGCCAACTTAAGATCCATTTCAAACTATCTCATCTATAACTGTAGACCATACAATATGCATCAAGATATTTCCTGTTAGCATTCATGGTCTAAATAACAAAATAACACAAAATAACCAATTATTCTGCAATGGGTAATACAAGATAACCCTGATAAACTGTCAGTGACTGAGTAATGGTTGAAAACCACTGCCTGTAGATTATTGTGCCTGTGACACCTGTGCACTGGCCCAGTAATCAAGGAGCCTCAACCCTCACCACTAACACCAGTGAGGAGCATCCCCATTGGGAAGGATAACAAATACACACACAGTAAAGTACAATTTCCCTTAAGAGCACACAGAGATTGCAGTCAGTCTGGGGCTGGTTTCTTCCTCTCTCTCCAGATCCCCAATAAGACTCCCCACTGGCACACCTGTAGGGTCCAGATCTCAGCCTAGTGGTCAAGCTAAAACCTCCAGCACCCTCTCTGTCCAACAAGTGCTTAGTGTCCCTGCTCAAGTAACTGACACACACACACACTGAGATATGAGTTATATACAAACACACAGACACTCCTGGGGAGGGATGGCACAGGTTCTCCAGCTATGCCCCTTCTGCCCAGACTATACAGTAGTATCACTTGCCACCAACCACTAATATCAGCTACTAATAAGGCCCTTATTAAAGGGTGTCCAATTATTACTATGCAATACTATTATCCAAATGGTAAGTGTAATAAACAGCAAGGCTTATTTGGAGTAATTTGGACAGTATCACTTTATACATGCAATGTACTCTAGAGCTTAAATGATCTCTACATTAAACAGCCACAGTTGAAAGGTTTAAAGTATTTAATAATAAATAATAAGAACACAAAAAATACTTCTTACTTCACCGTGCTAGTCAATAGTTCAGAGATCACAGCGAAATGCTTAAAATAATACATGAAAAACGTTCTGACATCAATACAGAAAACAGCTAGACTAGACTGACAATTTCCTATCTATAGCTAAGAGCAAACACAGTTCTAAAATAAACTTACAAATAGAGCAAGGCAGTGCTGATGATGTTGTCAGTTCTGAAAACAAATGTAAAATGCCCTGATTCTCTCTCTCTCTCTGTCCTTAAATTGATAACACAGTATCACTGACTAGTTTGAGATTACGCCATTATTCTCTGTTTCCCAGGCTAACAGAAACTCAGAGTGTAACACAGCCCTTTTGATCTTGCAGCTGGTCAGGAAGCCAGAGCAAGAAAATACATTATACATGTAAATTCTAGCCATTAACTCTGGTCTCAAAACAATAGGAAGAATTCCTTCATTCAGACATCTCGGCTCCGAGTTTTGAGATGAAACAATTATACCACGTTTGACTTATCAGCTTTCCTCCAGCAGAGTGCAATGTGGTTACATTTTTGAAATTCAACATTTAACACCATTTTCTTCCATTTAAGAGAACAAGTCTGTGGCTTATATTTACAAATGGCAGAATTATCTACAAAATTCTATCTGGCAAGGCTGACAGTCTTCACAAATCTTCACAGTGCCTAATGATAAATATCACATCTTCTACAATAACTGACCTGGCACTAAATGTATGTAGTGGAGTCATCCTTCTAATAAAGAAAACTAATAAGATGGCAACCATAGGCATAGCCCAGAACACTGATTATACTCTTTAATTTTCTATTAAAAAAAATCCATAATCGACCATGTGAAATTATTCATAGCAATAGTTTACATACCCATCCCTGAAATCCCAATATACCTTAGATGTAATATTTTCATAAACATCCAAAATAGCATAACTGTCAGAGAAGACTTTAACAGTGACCACTTTGGCTCACAAGAAAACAAAACCAGCAAACAGATGTCACTGTGTAGCCTTTCCCAACTCATCTCCCACTAGAAGGCATCCTTCCTCCAAAAATGAGAACCTGATAGACATTTCCATCACTAGTATACCTAGACTGAAATGTATCTCCTGTCTACCAAATAGAGGCAGATACTGTCTTCCTATATAGATCACAGCGTCCTTCTAGATTCCTTAAATTTTAGCAATTTTCTTCACATATAGATCATTTTCTAAAGCAAAAGCAAATTAGCCGCCTTCAGAATTTGGATGCTTTAAACGAGTGTCCTTCTGTCAGGCTGTCTCAACCACTATCACCATGGGAATCCTATTATATTCTTCATACAAAAGTCATTGATTAGGTTTCCTCACACAGAAGACTAATAATTAAAGACAAATCTTGGTCTTGGCCAAACAAAGATTTAAAAGACATCATAAAGGAAAGCGTAGAAAAAATTGGAACATTTCCTACTCAAATCATATCCAAAGGAAAGCGTAGAAAAAAATTGGAAATCTTCTTACTCAAGTCATATCCATAAAACTTACCAACTTCTTAGGCAACAATGTAAAACTCATTAAAGGAGCAAAAAAAACACATTATTTAGAAGAAAACAACTATGTACTGCAATCCACAAATGCTCTGGATAGTGACAAATGAAATGTACTGTACAAGTGGCAGCACACAAGCCAGGAGCTCTTCTGCTTAGATTCAGTAGAACATAAGGCCTCTGTTGCGACTATCTCCACAATAAACATAACGTTTTCTTCCTTTCCCATCAACACAACTATCCTCCCAACCCCTTCTCCCTCTCAGCCTACTCCTTTTACATTGCCTTAGCAAACTGTCATGTTCACACTTCTCTTCTATTTTCGGGCAATAGCACAAGATAGTCTGTGAGCTATTTGAAAACCTAAAAAAATAAAAACAAATCTAATCTCAAAGTTTTCCTTCCATCTTTTCTCTTTTTTTAGCAGCATCCTTCATCTCCATATCTTTCCTATAGGTCTGTATATCTATCAATATATATATATATATATATATATATATATATATATATATATATATATATATGGATCCATGTCAGATCCACAAAAACCCACATTACTGGTGACCGGATCACAGAGATGAGATCGCCGACACAGCACATCCCTGACAAAGGTAAGTATATGGTATTATGGAACGGAATCTATTCCTCTTTCCGTAATACAGTTAAAAAATAAACAGAAATGTGTATAGCAGGGGGGCAAGCCCCCCTGCACCCTCCTACTTAAATATACCAACTCCGAGATCACACCAAATTGCGGAAATGGGAATACATCCCATTCCACACTACTCACCATTGTCGGGGATGTGATGTGTTGTCGATCTCGTCTCAGTGATCTGGTCATCGGTAATGTGGGTTTTCATGGATCTGACATGGACACATAGATATATATATATATATATATATATATATATATATATATATATATATATATATATATATATACACACACACACACACACACACACACACACATACACATGCAATCTTTCTCTTTCACTTGACAATGTACCTCCATAGTTAAATGCCTTTATACTGCCCATCTGAAGGGCCAGATCACCCTGGATAGCACAAGACTTCAACCCATTGTCCATTCTATGACCCTTAAATAAACTATCTGAGAAAATTCTATATGATCAAACCTTTGTACTTATAATCAAGTACATAACCCTTGCTGATACCAAGGGTTTAAAATAAAATGTAAAAAACTTAGTGGAGCATACACCTTTGCTGATAAAATATAAAGTTCCATAGAGACTGACTACCTTGCAAGTGCAATTTCTGTTGATGTAAAATGTGCATGGGGAAACTGCTAATGGCAGTCTACTGATATGTAAGCTACAAGCACTAGGTTGCAGTCATTCCTCTCTTTCATAGTTCTGTGACAATCTCAAACAGGGAAACTTCACCATAAAAAATTCAAACACTTGCTACATATCAAGCATATTCTATTCAGCAGCCCATAAGGGTCAATTTTTAACTCAATAATTTTCTGTTTGTTTAGTCCTGACATAACCTCTACCATTCTCCACTCCACAATCATACTATATACAGATGATAGCATGCAAGGTCCTCCACTTCAGACCTACAAAAGAACCTGCAATCAAATGCATTTCCTTTGGGAATAGTTAACCAAAAACTGGTTAACACTGAATTTCTCAAATGCCACAACAATATTTGGTCTCAGTCAAAGCTCTTCAACACTAACCAACAATATACTTGCACCCTAAACAACAATCTGGACCAACAGGTGAAGCAATACAAATATTGATGGCTTATTCCTGGCAACTGTCTGTTAAAATTCATAGTGGAAGTATTACTAACATTGTTAGGCAGTAAATAAACAAAGGCATGCTACTCAATTACAAACCATGTAACTGCACCATCCCAGATAACTATATCCAAAAATATTCTTATACATAGCCTTATATATGATCTGGTGTCCAAAATCTTCCCAAAAATACACACACTCAAACACAAACACACACTCAAACGCACACACACTCAAACGCACACACACTCAAACGCACACACACTCAAACGCACACACACTCACACGCACACACACACACACACACACACACACACACACACACACACACACACTACAAGCTGCAGTTAACACCATCTGTTACTTTATATAACTTTCTCCACGGTATGAACATCACATACTAAAATTAAGAAATGCAACTATATCCCTGTTGTAGCATGCCCTGCACTACTTATATCCTCACTCCACAAAAAAACTACACAACAGCTTAACTCAAACAGTAAAAAAAAAAAATAATAAGTAATTAATTAATTAATTTAATTAATTAATTGTGGTGGTGCTGCGGTAGCGTCGCCTCACAGTAAGTCGTTGTCCTGTTCGATTCTCAGCTAGAGCGTCTTCTGTGTGGAGACATGCATGAATGGGCGTACCTTCGTTGAAGGTTGTGTGTCAGGGCTGGCAACTTGGCACATAAAAATCTACTGCAAATCATTAGCGGACCAGAGTTCTGCTGTGGCGACCCCTAACCGGAAAAAGCTGAAAGACACAACAATATGTTCCTCACCTTATGACATATTCAGTATCAATTATACAGCTCTCTTACTCCAAACATCTCACTTCAGTAGGTCAGTGTAGGAAGATGATTTACAAAGTTTCCCCATGTGTCTGGATATAGTTGCCAAAAGAAATTTGTAATGTGCCTCAATACATAGTTTTAGGAAAAAATATGTTACGCACTACAAAAACATTGTCATGCATCAGGCCAAATAGACAAAGACTGCCTTTATAATTTGATATCTTTCCAAAATCATCCATCTGCAACCTATAAATGGTAAAGTTTCTGAATGTAGTGTATGTATTTTGTAAAATTCAATATATTTCTCCGATGGCAGGTTTCACTCACTGCATATGGTACAAGTGTGTCATCAATGAACATCTTTCATTGTACTTCATGCATTACATTTCTGAATGCAGTTTATGAATATATGACTAGTGCATGACATCTGCAATGTATCTTTGGTTGTAACTTCTCTACCATCTAGAATCTTGTTAATAATGTACTTGCATTCTTGCCTTTCTGTCCAGGTCATGCCTAAAAAGGGTCCAACAAAGCAATAAATAAATAAAAATAACTGCTGGGCTGTGTATTCAGTTTAATTCATCCAGGTGACTAATTTCTTTGAAACTCTTTACCACTCAACAATTACTTGGTTTTAAAGCATCAGCTATCAATAACCTTGAGTGCTACAGCAGCTGTAAACTTGCCTTTAATGGACACAATTCATACATCCTGTGTACCTTCATTTTACACTTGTGTACAACTACTACATGCCAAGCTATGTAGCTAGGCAGCAAGAAGTTGGCATGCCCACAAATGACTTGTTGAGATACAGGAAAACCTACCATTGGCTGGACCTCACATCTATGTTTTAAGCCCTTCCATTTCAGAATGTAGCATCATATTTATCCCACTCTTTTATGGGTCAGTCATTGCTACAGTAATCCCAGGTCTACATTATGTAAAATAGAACTGAAATGTCAATGCTTCTTGCCTCTAAGGTGAGTGGTGATACACACACACACACACACACACACACACACACATATATATATATATATATGTATATATATATATATATATATATATATATATATATATATATATGTGTGTGTGTGTGTGTGTGTGTGTGTGTGTGTGCGCGTGTGTATCTTTCCTTATGATACTAATACCATTCAGCTGTCATTATGTGTAATTAATGATGTATTTCTTTTCTTTGTTTAGTATATTTAATAGGCCCCTGTACAGGAGTTGTGTGCTGTGGATGTTTCAGCCTGAATGTAGGAGTTTTGCTGGTTGCTCTTTTAAATGGGTTATATTTTAAACAATAAAGGTAACTGTATTTTTTATTTTAATTTTACCAACACTGTGACTGGTTTGACTGGTCATTTCTCTTTGTATGAGGCACTTTTCTCTTTTTCTCCAGTTCATTTTTTTGGCTTTGCAGAGTTTCTGTGTCCTCTGTGCATCTGTTTGGGTTAACATTGGATACTTCGGTTTCTTCCTACCTCCCAAATATATACAGTAGGTGAACTGGGATTCCATAAATTGGTTGCCAGTTTACATGTAGTATGTGAGTGAGACTGTATATACTGGTACCCAGTCCAAACTGGATTTAAATGTCTGTAAATAAACAACAAAAGACTACTGACCCACAATAAAATTTATTAAGCTCTAGTGCCTTGGCAAAAGCCTTTAAGGAGTAACATCTGGTGCCTACCAACTGCCAGGAGAGGCTCCAGTACACCCATGGCCCTGTGTAGGATAAAGCAGGTTTTCAGGAATTGATGGAGTGATGGATAGATTTGCACACAATACGCTATTTAATTTTTTATTAGTGTTAGTTATTGTGTCATTTATTATTGTGAACATATACAACTTTTCGAGAAAAGAAAATTAAGTGGAAACCAAATTCCTAGGGAAAAAAATGCATATATAACTGTTCAGGACATCACTAGAAGACAAGTCATAGGGATATATATGTATATGTGTGTATATATATATATATATATATATATATATATATATATATATATCAGTTGATCGAGTTTTCAGAAACTCAAACTTCATATGGTTGAGACCATATGATAGAGTTTTTGAAAACTCAAAGGTTTTGAATGGAGATTGTGGTACAGCAAGGATTGGGAAATGTTAAACTTTTCCTCACTGTAGTGCAGTCTCAGAGTTGGTATGTATAATTTGTAGGGAGTGGGGGCGCAGGGGAGCTTGCCCCTGCAAAAACATAAAAAGGTAGAATTTTTTTTTTTTGATGTTTAAGTTTTCGGAAACTCGATCTTTGATATTTTTCTTGAGTTTCCGAAATGTCACAGACCTATGTATATATATATATATATATATATATATATATATATATATATATATATCAGTGTCAGTGATGCAACAGGTAGCACACTCAGCTTTGGTGCAGTAGGCTGTGGGTTCTATTCAAACACCAGCTAGATCTGCATTCCTGAGTGTGTTATCCTTCAGATGAGATGTTAAACTGTGGCCTCATCTGCTTGAGTTAGTGATAGCTCAGGTGGATGTAAAAGATCATACGTCACCTATCAAAAAGTAGGGGAAGTTCCCTGATGCCCTCAGCTCAGACACACTGGTTTACAGAAAGCAGCACATAAACAATTCCTTTCCTTACCCCCGCTCTGCCAACTAACAGTCTATAGAGTTAAAAATCACTGGGTGGATTTAAAGTTTGAAATGACCTCTATGAATTTCCAGTATAAGGATACTGAGAAGAGATAAATCTTTCAGCCATTTTTTGGCTTCTTTATACTGTGTGGTGAAAACAATCAATATACATTGTGGTTAAATAATTTTTAACTGTCATTTGCACAAAACGTTTGGTTTTATCAAAACACGTTGATTTAGTAATATATTTTGTGCATTTCAGCGCATTCTAAGACAAAAATCCCAGTGAAGAAATTTTTGAGTTATATGATAATGTTGAAGAAGTTGGAAATCAAAAAACGCGATTATGATGAAGATGTGGGATTAGTAAAAGAATATAAAGTGAGTAATGGAATTACTTAATATTTACTTTTTTCTAAACAAAATGAAAAACATATGACTGGACGTGTTGAATTAGCTTGCACCTTTAAACCAATAGTGTCATCAAGTTAGGCACCATCATTGTGATCAATGTGAAGGAAGTTGTAGAGTAAGCCAGTAACTAATATGCACGATAAAGAGCAGTATGACTCCACTCGACCAAAAGACAGTGGTATAACTGTCTGCTGCATAGGAAAGAATTGCTATTCATGTAGTACAATAGGCACTAACAGAAAATGAGACTTCTCAAACTCACTGTGTAAGCATTTTCATGTACCATCCCATACCATTCGGCTTCTAAGAGGTTGATGTCTGGACAAAACCAGGAATTATAGGGAGATAAAAGCCCAAATTCAGGAACAGATTTAAATACTGCTCTTGGAAAGTTGCTAGAATAGCATGTTTTCCATTAGCATGTATTTTCTGAGAGACTTGAAGTCTGAAACTCAAATGTATGTCATTACTCATTGACTTCACTTGTCCGGTTTGTTTGGTTTTGGTTTGCCAGAAAAACACATTTTATGAGGAGCAGACCAAAAACATGAGGGAAAAAGAAATCTGGAAATTCAGTGAAAGGCTGAGCAGTTGAA
>NC_056726.1:568935932-569010932 GCF_019279795.1 Protopterus annectens
TATATATATATATATATATATATATAGATATATATATATATATATAGATATATATATATATATATATAAATATATGCTGAAAATTTATCACAGAACTGGTGTGAGTATTTTACGTAAAATCTTTACTGGAAGTTTACCTATGGAGTAACTGATGTGCAAATGTTTATAAAGAGAATGATTTATTTTAATTTGCCCAAATGTTTTCTAGAGGAAGGCAAATGAATCACAGCAACAAGAAATGAACCATAAAGCCCCACTCTAATCATCAACAGTATCAACCACTAACCTGAAAGAAGCAACCAAGACCTTAAAAACCCTCCTTACAACTCTACCTATAACAAGTAGACCCCCTCCCACATACAGAAAGGTGTTCTAACTAAGTCATAATGGACTTTCAGTAAGATGTATTTAATAGGAAATGCAAGGTGTGGTAGTGTTAGAAAAGTTGATATATTAGGACAAAAATGCATGTGACATACATGTGTATAAACTATTTGCTCTAGAATACCTCTTAACTGTCTAGATTTTCACAGAATGTCCAGATTTTTGACTCAAATTTTCGGTCAATTCCTCATAAAATGTATGTTTTTTTGGCACATCACTTGGATCATCTGAGGGTTGAAGTCAATAAATAATGACATACATTTGAGTTTCAGACTTCAAATCCTTCAGAAAATGCATGTAACAACAAACCCCATAACTCTATAAACTTTCCAAGTTTATAAGAGCAATATTTAAAATCTGTCTGTATTTTTTGTCATTTGCCCCTCCCCCTCCAGTTTCATAAGGCCTTGTCCTGATTTCTTGCACTAAGAGGTTGAGAGGTATATGCTCTATTCTTAATTGAATTACCATAACCTTATTAGTTTGAATGCCTTATTGGCTACCCTCAGAATTAACATTAAATTCCTTTTATCTTCTTTTAAGTCCCACATTACAATTTAGTAAAACTGCTATATGGTCAAAAAATGCCTTATCAATGTGAGATGCATGAGTTCAAATTTCTTAGCTACATTAGAGTAAGCTTTCTTTGTTCTTCACCTCGTCTGTCCTCACCCGACTTGACCAGCTTCCTGTAACTACTGTCTATAGCTCCCCCTTTGACCCAGATCATGTGCCCCCTTTCTTACCTGTATATTTTAACCCTTTCATCTGACTACATATGAAAGTCATGTCTCTGAATGTGACGTTTATACAACCATTTTACTGAAATAAAATGAAATACATCTTCTTAAACATGCCGCGGTGGTGCAGTGGTTTGCGTTGTCGCCTCACATCAAGAGGTTCTCCCATTTGATTCTCAGCTGGAGTGCCTTCTGTGTGGAGTTTGCATGTCCTTCCCATGGTCGAGTGACATTTAAAGACATGCAGGTAGGTGCGTGAATGGGTGTTCCTTCTTTGAAGTTTGGGCATTGGGCTGGCAACTCGACACGGTAAAAATCCATTGTCAATCATTAGTGGACCAGAGTTCTGCTGTGGCGACCCCTAACCAGGAAAAGCCGAAAGACTTTTTAAGACATATTCTTAAGCATGAATGTAACCTGGACCAAAGCAAGGCCTCTTTCCCAAAAATTAAAAATGTAATTTCCTCTTTGGTGTAACACCACCCCCCATCAACTTTATTAAAGGGGACCTCCATAAGATAATGTACTTGGAAGTTGCTGTGACATAGTAAGGGAACTTACTCTTTTGCATACTCCTCAAGTACACATACAACAGTTTAAGCAGCACTTAGCTTTCAGTGACCTGCATTCTGCATTGTGCATCATGCCAGCCAGTGGTTTAACTATTCAACCTGTAATGAAGCCTTCCCTTTGATAAAAAGAAATTTCTGTCTTCATTTCCATATCACCAGAGTCTACTGTTCTTTGGCCAGAAATCACATCTTGTTCTATTCTCATCTAAGTGATTACATTATTACTTATTTGAAATCATTAATTGAATTTATAGCGAATGCTTAGGTTGTTTCCTTCAATCCTTTTGAATTAGACTGTACCTCACCCGGTTCCCTATTAGAAGATCGAAGACGCATTCTTTTGAATGCATCTTGGTCAAACTCAAAATCCTGAAACAGCAAAATATCGAAGCGGCTTTTAAGCGACTTCTTTCCCTGGGAAAGAATTTGCTTGGCCACTTCATTACTTTGCTGTTTTTGGCACTGTAGTGCAGACTTGGAGTTGGTATATTTGCATAGGGGGGATGTGGGGGGGGTGAAGCCCCCCACTTAATGTAATGTTTAAAGTATTTTTTTTTTGTTGGAACAGCGATTTTTTCCCTAGGAAAAAAAATCACTGTTCTGCCAGTTCGAAATTGTAAGCTTTCGCTTACATAGGGTCGATTAATCACTGTTCGCTTTTTTAATCGTTCAGTGATCTAATATAGACCCCCTCACCCACATGTTTTAGATACCTCATATACCTTACCCTCAACGACAAGCTACCAAAATAATTGAAATTGGAAATAAGACAAGACATCAGTTATTACACTGTTAGGACAGATAGATACACTGGCAGGTTTTATGTGTCACTTAGATCACCAATAACTCACCACTACCAGCCTTGCTCATCCTGACCTGCTCTTCCTACTCCCTGATTACTAGAGGGCAACTGATTTTAAAAAGAACTTGAAATTTTTACTGTGCATTTTTCCTTCAAGATTAATTATCCACATGAGTAGAAGCTCAAGAAAGGTGATGTCCTTACAAATCACCTCAATCTCCTAGCAAGCCAGCAGTTTTGCTATCAAACACTACTACTGGAAATGGCATCTCATTTCAATTTCAATAACAGCATCTATGTTGAAATGTCTTTCTCTACTCATTGGCTAGTACTGCTTCTAGAAACTTTCCTAGTACAACTTGCTAAATCACACACACACACACACACACACACACACACGCACACGCACACACACACACACACACACACACACACACACACACATGTCTTGGCTAATTCTTACCCATTGATGCTTCTTAGTTTCAGCCTTAACAGCATTATTTATCCACTACATCCATTCGCGATATGGCATCATCCTTCCACAGATAAACTTCAGTAACTGACTGATGCACTTCCTTTAAGGGAAACCTTAATGACTGAATGGGCACTCATAAATTTATCCCTGGCTTAATTTCCATTGCCTGCCTGAAGGCAGGAAATGCATTGAAGGTGGGTATTGGCAAAGTGATTGAGATTCATGTACTCAATATGCTTTGTAAACTACAAAAATCTGGGATTCTATGACTTAACAAATTCCATTGACTGCTACAGTCTGTATTAGTTGTCATTTAACCTTCCTAGAAGCATGTTTTAACTTACCTTGCTTTAGTAACGTGCTCTATTATATTGTATGCTTAAACATAGTTCTCTGGCAGGACCTCCAATCATTGCATCTGTAATGTAGCTATATCCTGATGTGCTTCACAACTTTTTTTTATAAATTTATGAGGAATTCTCCAAATAAGTGACCACATTACACTCCTAATTGTAGTCTCTCAGAATTTTGTCTGTCTTATGCTATGTCTCACAAAAATTGTGCACAAGCCAATGTGCATCTGCTGCCAAGCATTTACAAAAAAAAAAAACCTTCACAATATACACACTTATATACTTCACTGTTTCCGTTTGATAGAATGACTTGGAAAAAATGCATCCACATCTATATTAATTATCCAAGGATCATTATGTATTTCAATTTCAGGCACAGCTACATTTTCTTCCACGAGGACAGACTAAGTCAGTTAATCTACTTCAAAATAAGACAGACTGTGTATAACTCTAAAATACCCAACTGCTAAATGAGGATATTTTATATTCCTGACAATAGAAAAGGAAATGGGATAATTAATCTCACCTTTCATTCCTTTTGAACTAGGTAAAACAGTATTTTTTCCATTCTTTTAGCATGTTTCAGTTTACCACCAATCTCACTAGTGGTTTGCCCACAAAATCTCAAATCGAATTCTTCCCTAAATGCCCATTCCAGGTTCTTACTGCCCTTACTTTCCAGCTTACCTCTCTCTAGTATTCATTCCAAGTATAAGGGAATTTCAGCTAGAATCCCCACTTCATCCAATTTTCCGTGGTGAACTCCCTGTGTGAGAGCTCCATAAATAGGTTCCCCTTCTGATTTAGATTCTGCAGGAACAAATATCAAAATTAAAAGACAAGAGTGACAAAAACTACTAACTCAACTAAAAAGAGTATACAGCAAGTTATTAAAATAATTGGGGCATTTGCTTAGTAATAGGAGTTTACCTGAAGTGGTACGTGTTAGGCCAGCTTTCATATTTATGCTTGCCAATAACTTTAAAGACATGCTTAATAAAATTAAACATTTCATTAAAGATTTTATTAAAGTTTCTAAGTGGCAGCTTTAAGCATCTCAGATGTTGTTGTTTGTCTTTCGGCTTTTTCCCAGTAAGGGGTCGCCACAGCGGAACTTTGGTCCGCTAATGATTGGCAGTAGATTTTTTTACGAAATGCCGAGGTGCCAGCTCGATTCCCAACCTTCAACAAAGGGATGCCCATTTACGCATGCATGTCTTTTGAATACTACCCAACCGCGGGGAGGACATGCAGACTCCACACAGAAGGCACTCCCAAGCAAAGCCGAGCATCGAATGGGAGAACCTCTTGCTGTGAGGTAACAGCGCTACCACTGTACCACCACGGAATTTGTACCATATGTAAATATATTAATGCTGCTAATCTGTTTATTCATCCAGATACAAGACATTGTTAATATTTAAGTTGGTACACTGATTATATGGTAAATAGAGATGTGTGCGTTACTACTTCATACTGTTCAAGATTTTATGTAGGAAAACGTGAAAAAGTCCACAAAAAAGGGTTTTAGAACATCTAGTGCAATAACACAGGTAAACATGGACAAGAAATTGGAAAAAAATATTTTAATTTCCCTATGATGACAGTGTTCACATTCATGTGCTTGAAGCATTTGGACTAATGGCCTTCTATTTTTTGTGATCTGTATGATTCATGTATCATAAACAGCCAACAAGGAAAGATTGCAGTAAAACTTTATTAATAATAGAGATAAAATAGCAGTTACGTTGTTGTACCTGTAGTGATGTGAGGTTAAATTATACTGTCAGCATTAAGTGTATTCCAGAAATTAGGCAACTTAAACATTTTTACAAAAAGAATAACATGAATAGGTTGGTTTATTAAATTGCATGTGTCTATGAGAATTTTCTTTATCATTTAGTGCATTTATAATTGTGAGTTGTTTTATTTATTTAAGTTTGTTAACTGGCGGGGTTCCTAAGTGAACCTATTTTAGCCACAGCCCATAGCAGACATATTTTACACATACATAAAAACAGACCAATAAAGTGCACTCTATATAGCATACATACAAAAAGCCAGCTGCAATTGTAATATGCAGAGCGGCAAATGTATGGTATGATAACTTAAATACTCTACATAGAATGTGCTATAGTGCAATTTAAAACAAAAATTCAAACATAAGTTAAGTAAAATGAGAGATGAAAGGAAGGAAATGTAGAGGATTTTAATATGGACAAGAGATAGAAACATTACACAAATATATACATGGGCTCCCTATTGAAATCTTGAGACTCATTCTGCCGAGTCCTTGAGAATCAAAAGTAAAATAAAGAATACAAGATAACCTAGAATATCAAACACTGCCCTTCTCCTTTGAACTCCCAGACATATATACCAACTTCAAGAATAACATACCTCAAAAAAATGGAGTATTCTGACAATTTGCAATCTTAGACTTACAGATTTTGGTCATTCTGTTTCTAGATCTCAGGGCTTGGCAATGCAGGACCTAGGATTTTAAATGGTTGCCATATACATTATCTACATGATATACATCATAATATTCATGTTTTAGTGAGCTGAGAACCCATGCCTTCATTTTGTGCTATTGCTGTTTGCTCAGAGTATGAGTAAGCAGCTTTATTTTCTAGGTACTCAAGAAGCGTCACCCTTTATTCTTTGTCAGAGAGACATTTACTATTGTTATCATAGTTCAAGGCCTAGAATGAAGAAGGCTTGTTCTGTGCTGGTTAATTAATTTTATGCTGCATTATATAGGAATATGCACAGCAATGTGGTTTAATAAGGAGTAGCTTTTATTGGTTATTCAGATAGGACTATAATTTTTGAGTTACTATGGAAGGTTTTCTGATCAAGTGTACTGGTAACCATCTTGTACATTTAAATGTGATGTGATGATGCTCTTTCTGAAGGGGTGAAACAGCAGGTTTTATTTGATATTATTTGCAGGTCATTCAGATGGTTCATAGAAACACAGACAAGGAGTGCACTGTGTATTCTAACGCTGGCTGCAGAATGTCATTATCTACTGCTACCTTGAGCATTTATTTTGCTTTTTTGTTATACGTCCGAGCATACATTGTCAGTGAGGGCTCATGACAGAGACCTTGGCATTTAAAGATAAAAAGATGGAAACATGTTCAGTGTTTTGGTTGCTAAAATTTGTTAAAAGTAAGAGGTGATGAGTTAGTTTCAGAGGTGTGACAAAGTGGAGGAACTTTTTTGTTTTAATTCAGTAAATTGCTTATTGTGCAAACATATACAAGGTTTGTACAAATGTAGTTGATAGTTGTTTAGAACTATCATGTGGATAAGGGTATAGTCAAAGAATGCAAGCTCATTTTCATATATAACGAGGCTGGATAGAAATAAATTGGACTTAACACTAAGCTTTATGTGATATCTATGACAATATTTTGTGGAGATGAGAAAGCATTGCTAGAATAGACAAAGTTCCTTCAGAAAAGTAACTTGAAAGTCAATCTATTTTGGAGGGACCAAAGTTGGAGGCAGTAAAAGAGTTTAGTTATGTGGTATACTCTGTCAAAAGCCTTAGTGAATCCAAAGAATAATGTGCCTTTGCTGGTATTTGTAAGTAAAGCTGTTTGGGTACATGAATGGGAATATCTTTGCATAATTCAGGAATTTTACCTATGTCTATTATTACACAGTAGTCTATCTTCAGCAAACTCTACTCCACTAATGCAATTCAATGTCTGTTTGCATCAATGAGAACTGTAGTACAATCTAACCATATACACCTCAGGCATTCTTGTAAAAGTCTGTAAAAATTGGACAATATGTGCACAAATTAGATGTTTACTTTATAGCTTTCTCCTCTTGTTACTACATAAATGAGAATATTTTATGCATTATCTTCTTTCATTTTATCAATATTGTTTACTGTACCACTATCATTAAAATTGTTGTTGTTAAATATTACCTCTTCTTATCTGTATTTTTGGAGCTTTTCTCCCTGGGCCTCCACTGAAACTGGGTTTCTTACCCAGTCAGACTTTCCTGGTAAACAAATGCCAAATAAATAAAATAAAATAAACCAATGCAGCTGAATGCTGTATTGATAAACATGCTCATTAATATGAATATATATTGCATTTTTAAGCAGTTTGATGCGGTAACTAGAGCTCTAGCTAAGTCAGTTGACACTTTAAATTTCTCCCCTCAACCAGAGTTGATAAAAAAAAATGTTTCCATAGCTGAATAACAAAATGTCATCTAGACAGCTCTTTTCATTGTATGCAAATCATTTAAGCTGTTACAATCTCAATCACACCTGTGTAAGTAACTACAGTTAGTGCTTGCAGTTGCAAAGATATATCAGCACTAACACTCAGAGACTGCAGTGCTGACTTGCAGGTCTTGAACCAACACCATTTCTTCAGTGCCATTCATGCCCCCTAAAACTCTTTACCCATGACAGCTGTCCATTTACCCTGCCCCCAGCTAATGTTTGGTGGTAGAAGCAAGAGAAGACATTAATGAGATGTACCTCATGGCTTGCCATTTTTGGGAATGTGTATAATGAGTGCCTCTTTCTACTGCCATATTTAGGAATGTGTATAATGAGTGCCTCTTTCTACTGCCATATTTGGGAATGTGCATAATGAGTGCCTCTTTCTACTGCCATATTTGGGAATGTGTATAATGAGTGCCTCGTTCTACTGCCATATTTGGCAATGTGTATAATGAGTGCCTCTTTCTACTGCCATATTTGGGAATGTGTATAATGAGTGCCTCTTTCTACTGCCATATTTGGGAATGTGTATAATGAGTGCCTCTTTCTACTGCCATATTTGGGAATGTGCATAATGAGTGCCTCTTTCTACTGCCATATTTGGGAATGTGTATAATGAGTGCCTCGTTCTACTGCCATATTTGGCAATGTGTATAATGAGTGCCTCTTTCTACTGCCATATTTGGGAATGTGTATAATGAGTGCCTCTTTCTACTGCCATATTTGGGAATGTGTATAATGAGTGCCTCGTTCTACTGCCATATTTGGGAATGTGTATAATGAGTGCCTTGTTCTACTGCCATATTTAGGAATGTGTATAATGAGTGCCTCTTTCTACTGCCATATTTGGGAATGTGTATAATGAGTGCCTCTTTCTACTGCCATATTTGGGAATGTGTATAATGAGTGCCTCTTTCTACTGCCATATTTGGGAATGTGTATAATGAGTGCCTCGTTCTACTGCCATATTTGGCAATGTGTATAATGAGTGCCTCTTTATACCACCATATTTGGGAATGTGTATGAGTGCCTCTTTATACTGCCATATATGGGGATGTGTATAATGATTACCAGACTGCACTGTTTTGGAAAGGTATAGTTTGTGAGGAACAAGTTTAATAATTGTTCATGAGACATAATTTCATAAACATATTTCTTAATAAACCAAGCATAGGGACTATTTGCACCATATGATCCTTGGTTATGAAGACATTCTACAAGTGTCTATGCTTCACTGCATGAGATCTTCATAGGTTCATAGGTTCATAGGTTCATACTAGGCTATCTGCCCGAGGGCATTTACAAGCCTAGCCCATAGTTTTGTGGCTTACGCCACCCCTTTAGTATGGGGAACTATACCCATTATTTTGCTGTGCCTCTGTTGAGCAGTGACACTGAGGTAATCCCTGGGGTATATCTGCGATCTCCCATCCATTGGTCAAGATTTCTCTTGAACAAGGCCAGCGAGGTGCTCTGCCTCACATATACCGGGATTTTATTCCACAGCATAGGAGTCTTTGGGTGATGAATCTATCCCTCCAGCACGTCCTATTAATAGCCGTGGCGAGGTTGAAGTCTCGCGCCCTTGTGACTCGGACGGATCTAGATTTTTTGAGGTGAAGCATATTCATCAAATCTGGGTTTGACATGGCCTTGTATGTTAGGCAAAGGTCACCTCTGAGCAAGTGGCGACTGAATAGAGCTGGAGTTCTTTCAGTCGGGCAGCATAGGACAGATGTTTGAGACCCTTTATCCTTTTGGTGAGGAACTTTTGTGGCCTCTCCAGCTGCTGCAAGTGTCGGGTCAGATACATTCCGAATGGGGCATTGTACTCAATCATTGGTCTGATGAGTGATGAGTATAGGGAGACTATGACCTCCCTTGATCTAGATGAGAATCCCTTCATGATAAGGTGGGCAATGTAGAAGGTCTTCCTAACTACTTTAGCTACATGGGTGTCGAATGACAGACTACTATCAACCTGGGTCCCCAGGTCCCTGATAACTTCTTCTGTGCTCAGTGGATTGCCACCTATTTGGTAGCTAGGGGTAACCTTGTTTTTTCCGAAGGGTATGACTATACATTTCTTGGCATTTAACTTTAGGCCATGACTCTGGCACCAGTTATCCGTTTCTGTGAGACCCTTCTGAAGGATATCTGTGTCAGATGTGTTTTCTACTATGGCGCCCAGTTTGCAGTCATCTGCAAACTTTGTCAGCCATAACCCTCCTGTGTTTGCTTGTACTTCGGAAAAGTAGATGCCAAACAAGAGTGGGCCCAGGACTGAGTCCTGTGGTACACCACTTGTGACAGGCTTTGAGTCTGACATGGCGCCAGCAACTCTGACCCTGTGGGTTCTGTCACTCAGCCAGTTTGCAACCCATCTGGTGATGTATGGGTTAACATTTAAGCTGATGAGTTTTTCAATGATACCCGAGTGGGGTATTGTATCGAAGGCCTTAGCCAGATCGAGGTAGGCTGTATGGACTGCCTTTCCCTCATCAATGGCTTTGGTGACTGTTTGAAAAAGTCAACCAAGTTTAGAAGGCATGATCTGCCTTTGACAAAGCCAAACTGGGATGGATCCAAAGTCTGCAAATTCCCTATGTCTTTATTTATGAGGTCCATTATGATCCTCTCCATGGCTTTGCAGATAAGGCTTGTCAAGCTAATGGGCGGTAATTTCCAGGGTCGGTGGAGGCACCGCCTTTGTGAAGTGGGACCACAGTTGCAGTGCGCCACTCCTGGCATTATCCAGAGGTAAGACTATGATTAAACAGCTGTCCTAGCTGTGGGTTTAATTCCTCGTTGAGTTCGTGGAGCACACAGCCGGGGACACCATCAGGTCCCATGGATGCTGTGTTTTTGCTTTGGAGAGCAGTTCTCACTTGGGCGTTGGAGATGTTTGGGGGGCTGCAATCGCTTGGTATAGATATCTCTCCTTTTGGGGGGGGAGAAGTTTGCACTGAACCTGTCAGCCAGTATGTTGGCAATGTCTGTAGGATCAGTAATCTTCACATCATTTTGAACTAGTTCTGAGCATATCTGGGAGTTTCCTCCCAGGTTTCTAACATAGCTAAAGAAGGCCTTATGATTGTCTTTTGAGTCTTTAGCTATTTTTCTCTCAAAATTTGCTTTGGATGATTTTATGAGAGCTCTTAGTTTTTTACTTATAGTGATCAAGGGTGTCTTACCTTTTAAGGATTTTGCTCTATCTTGTAGTAGCTTCCTCCTTTTGTTGTAGAGTTTGTTTATGGCTGGGGTCCACCAGACTGGACGCTTGCCTTTGGTACAAAGAGTCTTTGTTTTGCTTGGGATTGCCTTATCCATGCAGTCCTGCAGGTGCTGGTAGAAGGCATTTGTAAGTGATTCAGCGGCTTGAGTACTGTTTTCTGCCGGCTCGGGGCCTTAAAGGAGACCACACTAGTCTTTAGAAGTGTGAAGTCGGCTTCGAGAAGTTCTTTACTGTGGTCTTTTTATTTCAGGTGGGGGTGGGATGAGGACCTCCAGCGAGATTAGTTTGTGATCTGATCTCACCAGTGAGGGGTATACTTCCGGTGTTGAACATTGTGCTCCCATGTTCGTGATGATGAGATCAAGTATGTTTTCTCCTCTTGTGGGGATGGTGACTAGTTGTTCCATGGCATTTGAGTTTATGAATTCCAGGAACTTTTGGGCTAGGGTGTTTGGGCTTGAGTAGTGTTCCCAGTCTATATTAGGGTAATTGAAGTCACCTAGTATGATGGTGTTTGGTGATACATTTATCCCCTCTAGTGTTTTCAGGAAGGCCATGTGAGGTTCCTGAGTTTGTGAGGGTGGCCTGTAACATGCTACAATTTGTAGAGCAGTCTTGCCTATGGTTAATTGCACCTGGATGGTCTCCGATGCATCGTGCGTTGCCACCAGTCTTGAGGTGTGGGTGTCTTTGATGAATATGGATACCCCACCTCCTTTCTTGGTATTATCCGGATTTTGGGGCGGAGCATGATAAGAGGTAAAACCTGATAGTGCTGGGGTGCTCTCAGGAGCCTTGAACCAGGTTTCTGTCACTGCACAGACATCGATGTTCTCCATACTGAGAAGGGCCTCGAGTGCGTGCATTTTGAGATTTAGACTTCTGGCATTGAGCAGCATTACCCTTAGTTTTTCGTTTTTGTGTTCTAGGGTGGTAGGTTTAGAATTTGAGCCTTGCCTAAAAAAGGCACTATGGGGGTGGCAAGAGCCTTTGCCAATATCCGGAATCCCAGGGGTGACAGGTGCAAGCCGTGGCTTGGGAAGCAGCGTGGCTTGTCCAGCATGTCATCCCAGGCAGACAGACATTGGATCCCCTTTTAATGACACCAGAGTTTAAGCCAATTGTTAAAGCTGATCATCTTATCTCTGTATTGTGGCATCATTCTTGGTGAAGGTAGGATACTGCTCAAGGTCAGGGTCATACCTGCCTGGGCTACATAATCAGAGAGCTCCTCAATGTCTCTTTTCATGTAGTCCAAGGAGGTACATCTCAGGTCGTTTACACCAGCGTGGACAATGACTGAGTCGTATTTGTACCTGCTGTTGAGAGACCTGAGTGCTTGCGTTATGTGGCGGATTCTAGCGCCCGACAGGCAGCTTACTGTGACCTTCTCCTTACTCAGTCTGGTGAGCGGGACGTCTTTCTGAAACACAAAGAGTTACATATGACTCCAAGATAGATGATGGGGAAAATTATTAGTACTGTAAGGTAGTGACAAAGAAGTAAACGGTATTGAAAGTAACAGGGTTAGATAAATGGAAATTAACTTTTTCAGTTTGATCATCCAACTAGAATATTAAATTATTTCAAAAATTTCCTAGGGCTTAAAAATGTTGAGATTTGATGGCTGGGTATATACAGTGCCTTTATGTCTGAGCCTTCTTATCCTGGTTATATAATTGTAGCATTGATTGTGTTTTTAAGAAGTAACAAAGTAAGGCTACTTAATCAAAAAATAGTAGAATTCAATCACTGTCCACACCCTGATTGCTCTCTTAACTGTGTTTGTGGTAATCACTGACTTGACAAAGGATATGCTAATCTGGAAGCTTGTCTGTCTTGATTACTTAATCTGTTTTTAAAATTAATTTTTCAAGTCAACATGTTTTATCAGTTTTACTATATTTTAATGTTTGCTGTAGTTTGCAATTTAGTTTGGTTATCTGACTTCCTGGAGAAGAACAGGCTATAACCTTCCTGTTAAGAAATCTAAGGTATAAATGAAACATACACAAAGCTCCTCAACATTAATATATTGCTCTCCTGAGGGTTGGAAAGCTAGGTACATATACATATACATTTGTGTCATTTGCATAAAATAAAGGTGTACTTTTCCACAGACTGACTGGGAGAATGACCAAAGGCATATATGACAGAAGAGGACTATGGTCAAAGGCATAGCACAAGTTAACGTTGTTAGGGACACAGCACAGGGGCAATCCAGCCCAATTAAAAATATTTAAAGACTATACACAATATTTTTGCTTCTCAAGTTTTTAAAATGTATATACTAAAATACATTTTTGCTTCTCAAGTTTTTAAGATATATGTACTAACATAACAGGAAATATAATGTTTGTTCTGTATGTTATTTCCCCTCTATCTGCTGATCTTCAAGCTTCCCCTAAATGGACTGGCACCTGTTTGGACCACAGTATGGGGGAAAAAGCTGTCCAGGGAAGTCAGCCGCAGGTGTGACCTGTACCTTCTGTACCTTTACTGGCATTCCAGCAGAAAAATCATTTATTATAGGCCCTAATTGCTCCCAGAGTGGGAAGGTGACATATTTCATAATGGGTACCATTATGCCCTCCGTTTGCAAGTGCAATCTCCCATGCACGTGTTATGAAGACTATGACATGTACAGCTTGGTGGCTGAACACCCACTGAGGGTTATTCCATCTTCACTGACTCTCTTTCAAGGAATTCTGGCATAGATCAATCTCAGTCTGCTCCCTCACATTCACCTATGCTAACTACAAAATACACACGAGTCATTAATCAAACCTAAAGTCACATAAGCTATAATGAAGGTTTTATCCCTCTACATACATCTGCTGACCATTAGTCACATAGCTAGCTGTTCAATTTGCTTACTCCAGTGTAAGAGTTTTTAATGCTCATTTGTTCCTAGCACCAAGCAAGAGCTTCAGCTATTCTGAACTGTCATTTAGGCAGCCACGGTGACCACCATTGGTCTTTCACAATCACACTGAAGCCCCAACCATTGCCTTACATACCTTCATATCACCTGAAGGGATGGCAAGATCCATGCATTTGTGCACGTGTTCGTATAGTACGTTGGTGTATGATTCAGCAGTCATGCAACTGATCTCCTTTTGCATGTGTGCTGTGAAGTAAGCCACCTCTGTTTTTAGGAGCACAAAGTTACCTTTGTGGGGGTGGGGGTGGGAGGGATGTGGATTTCCAAGGTGATTAGTTTGTGGTCAGATCTAACCAAGGAGGAGTTGACTACTGGTGTAGAGCAATGGTCACCCATGTTAGTAATGACCAGGTCAAGGATGTTGCTACCTCTAGTGGGAGTAAGAATGAGCTGGTCCAGTGCATTGGAATTAATGAATTCCAGGAAACGTTGGGCAAGTGTATTGGTATATGAGTAGTTTTCCCAGTTAATGGAGGAGTAGTTGAATTCACCCAGTATGAGAGTGTTAGGTTGGGCCTTAATATTTTCCAGGGTGCTTAGGAACATGGAGTGTGAGTCTTGGGACATGGGGAGACTTATAGCAGGCTACGACTGTGCAAATTGTTGTACATTGTTCTTCCATCTTGCTCTAGTGTTTATGGAAGGGTGAGAATAAAATACACCCTGGGATTTAGAAAGAACCTCTAATGCTCATGTAAACTCCCTACTACAGAAATGTTCATTTACATGATTGTGTTAATTGCAATTCAGACACAGCTTTAGCTGCGATGAGGGAAACTTCATTATCAGCTAATTTTTATGACTTGGAATCACCAGTAATTCCCATCGGTGCTAAGCAACACTTTTCATCAGTAGTTACCATTGGCAGCCCATGCATCTCATTGGCACAGCCAACCCCCATTCATTCTCACAAACTCATTCAGCCATTCAAATACACAGACTCATACACACGCACCACTACCTCTGTTGACCTGCATTAAATTTCCCTGCAACATGGTCTCTTCCATTCATTTAAATGGGTTACTGCTGTTTTTGACCATGTTGATTAAAATAGGCCAACTATGCTATTTTACACAGATGAACAATTCCATGAATCACTTTTATGTATAAGTCACTTCCTGCAGACATTTCCAGGGAAGATCATATGGCTAATTGCCATTATGTGGTCCTCCAGAATACCTCTATCATTTACTAGACATTTCCAGGGGGAGTAAATGGCTAATTACCATTATGTGGTCCCCCAGAATACCTCATTACCATTTACTATAGCTTTCAAAAACCCAGCCACTCGGGATGCACAAGCTAGTGTACTTCTTTCTGCCAGTCCCAAGTCCAGGTAAATGGGGAAGGTTATGTCAGGAAGGGCATCCTGTGTAAAATGTATGCCAGAACAAATATACGGGCAACAGTACAGATTTAAATACTGAATTGTTCATGGTCCTGGTTAACAATGGTGGCTTCCAGTACTGTGGACAATTGGGCTACTCTTGGCTGAAGGAGAAGGAGAAGAAGATGGGGAAGGCATGCCCGGAGGCAGAAGGAGGGAAGGAACATTACGAGTGTGGACGTGAGGGGTAGGAACTTTGAATTTTGGAGTGTGACTGGTAAAGGGAGAGACCTAGCCAATATGATGGAGAGAAGGAAGGTAGACATATTGTGTGTGTGCAAGAGACCAGATGGATGGGGAGTAAGACCAGGTGTATCAGAGGTGGGTTCAAATTGTTCTACCATCGTGAGGATGGGAGGAAAAATGAAGCAACGGTTATCCTGAAGAACACTATATCAAGAGTATTTTGAAGAGTGATGTTTATGAAGCTGGAAATTGATGGTGTGATGATGAATGGTATTAGTGCATATGTTCCACAAGTTGGGTGTGCAATGGATGAGAAAGAAAAATTTGGGACCGGGTTGGATAAAGTGGTGGAGAGTATACCCAAGGGTGAGAGAGTGGTGATTGGAGCAGATTTCAATGGGCATGTTGGTGAAGGGAACAGAGGGGATGAGGAGGTGATGGGTAGGTATGGTGTTAAGGAGAGGAATGCAGAAGGTCAGATGGTAGTGAATTTTGTGAAAAGGATGGGCATTGCTGTGGTGAATACACATTTTAAGAAGGAGGAGCATAGGGTGATGTACAAGAGTGGATGAAGATGCATAAGTGGTGACAGGGAAAGAGTAGATAGGCAGCATAGGATGATGGCCTGTAGGATGACATTGGCAATCAAGAAGAAGAGGAGGAGAGTGAGGGCAGTGCCAAGGATCAAATGGTGGAAGTTGGAAAAGGATAACAGTAAGGTGGAGCTCAAGGAAGAGTTAAGACAGGCACTGGGTGGCAGTGAAGAGTTGCCAGATAGCTAGGCAACCACAGCAGAGGTGGTAAGGGAGACAGCTAGAGAGATGCTTGGTGTAACATCTGGACAGAGGAATGATGGAGAAGGAGACCTGGTGGTGGAATGAGGAAGTTCATGAGAGTATAAGGAGGAAGAGGTTGGTGAAGAAGTGAGATTGTCAGAGAGAGATGAAGAAAGTAGACAGGAGTATAAGGAGATGATGCATATGGTGAAGAGAAAGGTGGCAAAGGCTAAGGACAAGGTGTATGGTGAGCTATATGAAAGGTTGAACACTTAGAAGGGAGAAAAGGACCTGTACTAATTGGCTTGACAGAGGAACTGAGCAGGAAAAGATGTGCAGCAGGTAAGGGTGATAAAGGATAACAAGAGAAACATATTCACAAGTAAGGAGAGTATGTTGAGCAGATGGAAAGAGTACTTTGAGGGGTTGATGAATGAAGAGAATGAGAGAGAGAGAGAGAGAAGCTTGGATAATGTGGGGATAGTGAATCATGAAATGCAATGGTTTAGCAAGGAGGAAGTAAGGACAGCTATGAAGAGGATGAAGAACGGAAAGGCTGTTGGTCCAGATGACATACCTGTGGAAGCATAGAGGTGTTTAGGAGAGATGGCAGTAGAGTTTTTAACCTGATTTTCTAATGAAATTTTGGAAAGTGAGAGGATGCCTGAGGAATGAAGAAAGTGTTTTGGAAACGATTTTTAAGAATAAGGGTGATGTGCAGCGCTGTAGTAACTACAGAGGGATTAAATTGATCAGTCACAGCATGAAGTTATGGGAAAGAGTAGTGGAAGCTAGCTTAAGAAGGGACGTGATGATTACTGATCAGCAGTATGGTTTCATGCCGGGAAAGAGCACTGCAGATTTGATGTTTGCTCTGAGAGTGTTGATGGAGAAGTACAGAGAAGTTCAAAAGGAGTTGCATTGTGTTTTTGTAGACTTAGAGAAAGCATATGACAGGGTGCCTAGACAGGAGTTGTGGTATTGTATGAGGATGTTGGGACTGTCAGAGAAGTATGTAAGAGTGGTACATGATATGTACGATGGTAGTGTGACAGCAGTGAGGTCTGCGGTGGGAGTGATGGATGCATTTAAGGTGGAGGTGGGATTACATCAAGGATCAGCTCTGAGCCCTTTTTTATTTGCAATGGTGATGGACAGGTTGACAGACGAGATCAGACAGGAGTCCCTGTGGACTATGATTTTTGCAGATGACATTGTGATCTGTAGTGAGAGTAGGGAACAGGTGGAGGAGACCCTGGAGAGATGGAGATATGCTATAGAGAGAAGAGGAATGAAGGTCAGCAGGACTAAGACAGAATATATGTGTGTGAATGAGAGGGAGGATAGAGGAATGGTGAGGATGCAAGGTGTAGAGGTGGTGAAGGTGGATGAGTTTAAATACTTGGGATCAGTAGTTCAGAGTAATGGTGAGTGTGGAAGAGAGGTGAAGAAGAGAGTACAGGCAGGATGGAGTGGGTGGAGAAGCGTGTCAGGAGTGATTTGTGACAGACGAGTACCAGTAAGAGTGAAAGGGAAGATCTACAAGAGGGTAGTGAGACCAGCTATGTTATATGGGTTGGAGACAGTGGCATTGACAAAAGAGCAGGAGTTAGAGCTGGATGTGGCAGAGTTAAAGATGTTAAGATTTGCACTGGGTGTGATGAAGGTGGACAGGATTAGGAATAAGTATATTAGAGGTTCAGCTCAGGTTGGAAGGTTTGGACACAAAGCCAGAGAGGCAAGATTACATTGGTTTGGACATGTGCTGAGGAGGGATGCTGAGTATATTGGGAAAAAGATGCTAAGGATGAATCTACCAGGTAACAGGAAAAGAGGAAGGCCTAAGATAAGGTTTATGGATGTGGTGAGAGAGGACATACAGGTGGTTGGTGTGACAGAGCAAGATGCAGAGGACAGGAAGAAATGGAAACAGATGATCCGCTGTGGCGACCCCTAATGGGAACAGCCAAAAGAAGATGATGAGAGTAGATTCTGGAGAGATGGGAATTTTAGCGGTTGGTTTATTAGTATGTGGGCGAGTGTGAGTTGGTACCATTGAAGGAGGTGGGGGAGCTCTAACTGGCCCAGTTCTGATAGTGAGAGACAGTGTTGAATATGGTAGGAAGCCCCTGTGATGAATTTAATGATTTTGTTATTCATAGGTTAGTACTAAGCTAACTGCCCTTGCAAGCCATTTTAGGCCTAGCCAATTATCCCTTGTGAGGCTCAAAACCTGCACCCTGTGCTTGCAAGGCAAGCACCTTAACCATTAGGCCACCCTCCCAACCCTTTGTAGCAGGTTTCAAGCTTATTTAGCTTGCATTGTCTAAGGTTAGTAAATATTGGAGAGGCGTAGAGTAGGGTAGAGATAAGATGAGAATTTGCTACCGAAATTTTAGTTGCTTTGGTAAGTAGTTGCTGATTTCTATATAATGCTCCTAGTTTTTTGTGCACTTTTTTAATGGTCATGGAAATGTGAACGTCAAAGTTCATTTTATTGTCTATTTCTACTCCTAGTAATTTGGTGTGTTCTGTAGGATAGATGGTGGGGTTGTCTTTTGCTGTGATGTGAAAGTGAGAGCTGTCTAGGGTAAGTTTGGTGGGTTGGAATATTAGTAATTTTGTTTTGTTTGGGTTGAGCATTAGTTGGGCATTGGCTAACTATGTTTTAACAGAGGAAAATGCTTCCTGTGTGACTTTTTGCAGTTCGGGTAGGGAGTGGGCTGTGCAGATGATGGCTGAGTCATCTGCGTATTGTATGAGTGTGCCATGTGTTGTGGCTGAGGATAGATTATTGGTGAAAATAGAGAAGATTAGGAATCCCAGGATGGACCCTTGGGAAACTCCTATGGAGACTGGTAGTTGGGGGGATAGGTCATCCTGCCAAACAACTGCTTGTTGGCAGTCAGATAGGTAACTCTGAAACCAGTTGATGACTGGCTGAGAGAAGGATAGGTTACTGAGAAGAGAGATGAGATGTTTGTGTGGGACCATGTCGAAAGCTTTAGAGAGGTCTAGGAAGGTAGCTGAGGAGAGATAACCTGCATTTTTATTTTGTAGGATAGTGTTAGAGAAAGAGAGTAAGGTGGTGGTGATGGGATGGTTAGGTCGGAAACCATGTTGTGTGTTGGAGAGGAGGTTGTTAGCAAGGAGGTGATCTGAGACTTGAGAATGAACGCATCTATCTAGTATTTTGGAGAGTGGTGAGAAAATAGCTATGGGGTGGTAATTGGTTACATCTGTGTAGGGGCCTCCTTTGTGTAGGGGAATTATGTGTGAGACTTTCCATAGTGTGGGAACATAACTTTCTAACAGAGATCTGTTAATCAAGCGTGATACTGGGTAGGCTAGAGCGTCAGCTGCAAGTTGAAGGTATTCACTTGGGAGGTTATCTGCTGCTAATCTGGTGGCTTTAAGTTTAGTTAATAGTTGTTTTATTTTGGAGGTAGGAACAGGAGAGAAAGAGAAGCTAGTGTGTAGATTGTTAGTTGTAGTTGATGGTGTGGGTTTATGAGAGGGGTAGTTGTGTTGTCTAGCTAGTGATAGTACGGTTTGTGTGAATGATTGTTGAAAGAGGTAGCAATGTTTTTAGAGGATTGAGTTAAGTTAGGAGTGGGTGTACTTACTTTGCCTGGGTGGAGGATGGAGTTTATTGAGGACCAGAATTGTTTGGGGTTATGTTGGGGGGAGGTAAGGGCAGACTGGTAGTATTGGATTTTGTCCTGTTTTATAAGCTTTTCTGGTTCTATTGCATAGTTCTAGGAATTTTAGCCTAGTAGAGGGGTTTTTGGTTTTGCACCAGTTGTCCCTGTTTTTCATTTCAGACTTAGTTTTTTTTTTTTTTTCAAATATTTTTTTTATTTTATTTCACAAATAACAAAGCATACAAAAAAAACTGTGATTGAGTAACAGAGCATTACATGCAAGTGTGAACAAGAGAACAAACAAAAATAAAAAAAATAAGCTACCTATATCTAAAAGCTTACTAAATTATATACAATATTTACAAGCAAATGTGCTACTAGACAAATAAAATCCATTGGAAAAGAAAATACAAAGTCATGAGGTATGTCAGTGGATCTCCGAGTATGACAATTGGGTGGGACCTCTACGGAGAACAAGATGGTAAGCTACGAGATGGATTACTTACAAAGAATTAGATCAAGTAAACATTTCCATAATTTTTCAAAGTAGGCTTTCTTTTTGGGCCCATTTATGATAAACTTTTGCACAGAGATATATTTCATTTTCATCTCCTTAAAACCTTTCCAACAAAGTTTAGTGTGATCCATCCAGTTTTTAGTGATGTATAATTTGATAAGAGAACAGAGAGTGATTAGTATATGGTGTTCTAACTTAGGGAGCTTAGTGATGGGGATATTGAGAATGGCTTTTTCCCAGGAAAGGGTAAATTTGTGATAGCCCATTTTCTCAAGGCGTACTTTTAAAGAACACCAAAGTTTGTGGGTATGATTGTAGAACGACAGAATATGAAGGAGGTCAGCTCTCAGAAAAGAACAAGTACAAGAAGGAGAGATTTTAGGGTCAAAACGATTAAGCACTGAGGGTGTGTAATAAGAGTTATTATTGATCATCAGTTGTGTGTAGATGAGTTTTTTGAAAGGGGAAAGTTCTGTGTTAATTTTTGTAGCAGAAAGCTTTTGATCCTCCGTAATAAGGGTTCCTTGATTGTCCCAGTAACTAGAGAAAAGGCAGTCTGAGTTATGTAGTATAGAGTTCAATAAGCTGTACGATCTCAATAGCATTTTCTCTGGACTCGAGACAGTAGAAATAATTTCACAAAGCTTGTTGATTTCCTGAGAATTGGCAGAAGAATTAGCAAATTGTGATGAAATTAACTCTCTTAATTGCCGGAGAATGACTGTGTATTTGTTGTTGGTTTTAAGAATTAGTCGTAACTCAGAAAGAGTTTTTGCCTTGTATTTAAAAATATCCCATACCTTGATATATTTAATAAGAGGAAAATCAGTGAGGTTAACCATTTTAGTATTGATCTTGATGTTTGGATTAAGATGAAGGGGCTGGAGAAGAGGTAGAGTATTTTCAAGGTTAATGTCCTTTATCACTTTTTGGAATAGTCTGATCTTATGTTTTAGGGTACTAGATAATTTGGAATTGTTAATGACAGTAGGGGATAAAAAAGGGAGAGCTTTCGGGTTAATTTTGTTACTAACAATGTGGTGGTGCCATATTTTCATCCAGGATGGGGACAGAGTATGAGCTTCGCAGTTGAGATTTGAAATGGTCAAGATTCTATTAGCACAGATAATTATGTAGTAGAGTTGGAAATTTGGAAGGCATAGCCCACCTTTTGCCTTAGGGTAAGCTAGCTTGGAGTAAGATATCCTAACTGCTTTGGGGAACCAAATGAATTTGGCTAATTCTTTATTAATTTTAGAGAATAGATTATTGGAAACAATCAAGTTTGATGCGTTAAACTGGTAGAGGAGTCTGGGCAAGACATTCATTTTCACTATAGTGACCTTGGATAAAAAGGACAGATTCATGAGTTTCCATCTGTGGTGGTCTTGACGTATTTTAGACCATGTTCTAAGTAAATTGTTTTGAAGCATGGAGGCTTGATTGTGCTCGAAGTGTATTTCGAGGTATTTAAGGTGGTAAGTTGTTTGAAAGGGAGAGTCCAGAAAGTAGTTAGATTTATGAGCATCAGGATTAATTAGAAAAATGTGTGATTTCTTATGATTGATCTGATAATCTGATGCCTTAGAGAAGTTATTGATAACGTTTATGATTTTACACAGGTCTGTATTGGGATATTGGAAATAAAGATTAAGGTCGTCAGCAAAAGCAGAAAGCATTGTATTAGTATTTAAGACTTTGGGAATTGAGTGATAGGTATTTTGGGCAATAAATAGGAAAAAGGGCTCAATGAAAATATTAAAGAGAAAGGGGGAAAGTGGACATCCTTGTCTTGTTCCATTCGTAATCATAATTGGGCTGGAATTTTTTTTGTTTACATGTAAGTAAGTATAGGAATTTGTATATAGTAGTCTAATCATATCGGAGAAAGCTTTAGGTATACTACAATGGGATAAGGTTGAGAACAAAAAGTCCCAATTTACTCTGTCAAATGCTTTGGAAGCATCCAACGTTAAGGCATAAAATCAGATTTTTATCTTTTTTTGTGAACTGTATTAGGGAATCAAGAGTTAAAGTATTGTCCCAAGTGTGTCTGTGACTCATAAAACCTGCTTGGTCAGGGGATATTAAGGAGGGCATGATTTTTTTAAATCTGTTGGCTAAGATAGCGGAGAAGATTTTTATATCAATGAAATAGGTCTGTAGGTGTGGGGATCAGCTCTGTCTTGCTTGTTTTTTAATATCAAGATTGTTTTTGAATTGTTCCAATGTAAGTCAGTAATCCCACTGTTTATAATGAAATTGAAGACCTTTAAAAGAATAGAGGAAATTCTTCGATTAAAGACTCTAAAGAAATTGGTGGTGAAGCCATCAGGGCCAGGGGAGTTGCCTAGTTTGAGGTTATTAATAACATTTTGAATCTCTTGGAACTCCAGTGGCGTGGATAGCAAAGATCTTTGGTTGTCATTCAGGGAGAGAAAATTGATAGAATTCAAAAATGTCTCCATGTGAGACTTAGTTTTTGTTTGTAGCCATGGGGATGGTTGGGCTCTATTTTGGGAAAGTCTTATGGGGGCGTGATAATTAAGGATGCTTAGGAATGTTTTATTAAAGTAGTCAACTGCGTCATCTAGTTTGAGGTATTGTAGAGGTTGCCAGTTGCAGTCTTTTAGGGATGAGCTGAATGAGACACGGTTGAAGCTAGTTTTTTTGCGTATTTGACGGTAGATGATGGGTTTCGCTTTATAAAGGTGTTTTCTTAATAGGAAGGTTGGGGAGTGATCACTGAGGCTGTCAGATAGGCAGCCTGCTATATATGACTAGGGGCTCTTATTGACTTGTATCCAATCAAGGGCAGTGTGTTTGTTGGAGTTTTTATTTATCCTAGTAGGTGACTGGACTAGTTGGGTGAAGCCATGAAGATTTACATGATGGGTTGGGTGGTTGCTAGAACAGGATTGCCAGTCAGTGTTGAAGTCTCCTAGAATTAAAGTTTCTTGGGGTAGGTGGTGGGTAGTCCAGCTGAGGAGGTTTTCAATTGGAGGGATGTTTTGGCCAGGTGGGAAGTAGCAACCTATTATGTTTAGGGTTTTATTTTGGTTTATTTTAAGGTTGGTATATATTATTTCTTCCTTACCTATTTGGGGAACTGCTAACTTTAAGATCTGGATGTCTAGATGCTGTTTAAATATTATAGCTGTTCCACCTCCTTTTTTGTTTAGTCAGTCTACTCTTAGTATATTGTAACCAGTAGGAAGAATTTGCTCATTAGTAATGTGTGGTTTTAACCATGTTTCTGTGAGGATCACTACATCAGGGGAGTAGAAGTCTATGGTGGCATGGAATTCATGCACCTTGTTGCATATACTTCTAATATTTAGGCTCATCAGGAGGAGGTCGGTTGGCTTTCTATTGGCTGTGATTTGGGAGAAGATGTGGTTTGTAGTATGATTATGAGGGGAGGGGTTGGAGATTGAGGGGCCAGGATTGGGATGGATGTCTCCACTGAGTGCTAGGTTGGATATGGATGAAATTATTAGTTTTACCAATTTCTGTATATGTTTGTTATAAGGGATATTTTTATTGTGTTCTGTGGGTAACAGTTATGGTGGTAGGAAACCAAATTAAAGCAACAGCAAACCACAAAATCCAAAAGCAGGAAGTCGCACACTCTCGGTAAACTGCCCAGAAAAGTTAATGAGTCAAACAATACTTTTGTACTTCAAAATTCTTCAAGGTTTAGCGAAAAAATCTTGCAAACGGACGAGTAAATAGAAAAAGCTTTAATTCCACAGCACAACACCAAAAAGGACACAGCAATAACCACAAGCGCTTTCGCCCGTTCGTAACGGGCTTTTTCAAGTGTACTGGGTTGTTACCTAGTTCAATATATATATTAAAACAACCCTGTCATGTGATTAATTAAATTGATGAACATCAATTAAATACAATTAATTCATTTAAAATGTGTAAGTTAAATAAAAATATTTACGTTTCTCTAAAATGCATTGAATACAATCACCTTCCTTTTACCTACTTAGTATATTTTAAAAAAACATTTTTTTAAAAAAAATTATTAACCAATATTAATTAGAATAATTTAAAAATGTACATTTGTTAAATACATTCAAAGCTCATATTACTTCACATTGCTTAAATAATTTATACCAACTGACATCTAACTATTGAAACTTTACTAAACACACATTCTACTTTCATGTACAAGCAATATTCTCAGTTCTATGCTATAAAACCAACTTTTATAGTATAACTGTTGTTGTTTACTTACTTCCTTTTGTAATTTATTGCCTCACATGTATATACTAATCTTAATTGTGTCAAAAAAGTGTCACAAAAATGTATTTCCATATCTGTGTTTATACATTTTATTACAATCTGTTTCTCTTAGCTCTAAGGATATCCCCAATACTAGTTGCCTCGTTTAAGCCAGGATGCTTGGTTGCATTAAGTTTTAACTGCCAAACTAATTCCTTAATCCCAAGGGCTGTCTTCCAGTCTCCACCTCTTAGATCCTGTTTAACCTTATCAACAACAAAGAATTTTAATGACATTTTCTTACAGTTAAAAGAATGCCTGTAAAAGGCATTTGTTTCTTTTTTAGTTTTAATGTCATTTATATGTTCATATATTCTACGCTTTAGTTGTCTTTCGGTTTTGCCCACATAAAATGATGGGCAATTCTGGCACAGCCCTATGTATATCACCCCTGATGAATTGCAGTTATAATTGCCCTTAGCATGCAACATAGTTTTACAAGAGGGAATATACACTTGTTCTTTGTTAATAATGTAAGTGCACTGGTTACATCGGCCACATTGAAATGTGCCTTTTCTTTTTGTTACTAAGCTTTGTTGTTTTTCCATAGTGTTCATGTTTTGTTCAAAAATTCCTTTCAAATTTATATTTCTTTTCTTATAAAAGAAATATGTTCTGGAAAAATTTTTAAATTCATCTTGCAAGGAAATCATAGGCCAAACATTCCTAAACGTGTTTTCAATTAGTGTAGCATCTTGGGAATATGTATATATAAAATTGCTCTGTCTACCATAATTGTCAGTTTCTGGTTTCTTATGTATTACTGAACCTGTTCCTAATATTGGTTTAAAATCATGGTCTCTTCTGCATAAAATTTCATTCACTATTGTTTGAAACAAAGTGGGTGGGTAACCCCTACTTGTAAATGCCTTTCTTAAAAATTCAACTTCTTCTTGAAATAGATTATTCGTGCTACATATTCTGGATGCCCTCACAAGCTGTCCTTTGATGATACCTTTTTTAATGTGCCAAGGGTGACCACTGTCAAAGTGTAGATATGAGTTACAGTGTGTCTCTTTTCTAAATATTTGTGAGGTAAAACCCTTGTTGTCAAATTTTTTAACTAATTTAATATCCAGGTAGTTTAAGCTCTCCTTACTCAGGTTATATGTAAACTTCAGAAAACTAGTGGTGTTTTCCAAGTAACCCATAAAATTCAAGAATTGTTGTTCTGTGCCTGACCATAAAATACAGATGTCATCCAAAAACCTCCTGTAAAATTTAATATGTTCTTTCCAAATTCCAGCATGAATAAATTCCTTCTCCCACTTGTGCAAAACTATATTTGCATAAGCAGTAGCGCAGGGGGCCCCCATGGCCACCCCACTTTTCTGTTTGTAGAATTCTTCATTGAAATATATGAAGTTGTTGTAAAGCACAATTCTCATAAACTCCAAAATTGTATTGATTAAGTCATGATTTAAACCAGATTCCTTTACAATAGCTTGTCCGAACCAGTCTAACCCTTGCTCATGCGGTATGCTAGGAAATAATTCCACAATATCAATTGTTACCATTATTAAGTTTGAGTTGTCAATTTATTGGTCAATATTGGCTAAAAATTCCCAGGAATCTTTGCAGACAAAATCAAGCTGTGTTACATATTTTTTCAAGTGGAAATCTATAAATTTACTAAGAGGTTCAGTCACGCTGCCCGCTCCTGCTACAATAGGTCGAAATTTTAAAGGAGCAAGTCCTTTATGTACTTTGGGAATACCAAAAAGTACAGCTGTTTTAGGTTTAGGTACAAGCAAGTAATTGTGTGTTTTTTCATCCAGAAATCCTTGTAGGAGCAAGTCATGTATATAATATTTAACTTTGCTCACTGCTATATTAAGTTCATTCAGTGAGCTAGGTTCATAAATGCTGTTATTCTGTAATAAACCATATATATAATTCTCGTATTCCAATTGTCCCATTAGGACTATACCCCCTCCTTTATCTGGTTTCATTACCCTAGTTTTATTTTTCTTTAACATGTCCACTACGTTTTGTAACTGTTTAGGAAAATTAGTAGAACTTACATTTTCATTCTTAGTTAAATTGTCTCTTAAAGTTTTTTCTAAAACTTCCTCGAACATTTTTAATTTAGGGTGAACCGGGGGGGTTAAAGGTGCTACTTCTGGAAAGAGAGACCTCTTGACATCCTTGATCTTTGAAAATTGTAGCTAAATTTAAATTCCTTACAAACATTTTTAGTTCAATTAGAAGTTTGGGAAGAAAAGTTGGGCTGTTTGGCACAAATTGCAAGCCTTTTGTAAATAATTCAAAAAAGTCTTCATTAATGTTCATGTCTGTAAAATTGTAAATACTAAAATTATCAAAGGTGTGAATACTGCATATACCTTGTTCACTTATAACTGAAGAAACTAGAATGTTATTCCTAGTAGGGGGGGTTTTAGGGCTCAATGTCTCTTTCCCCATGCATTCTGCTGGTATTGATTCGATTTCACCTGTGGTCTGCCCTGGGGGAGTTGAAAACCCTGCTGCATATTATTAGCACTTTTTTGTGCTAACCTTTCACTTCTCCTGGGCAATTCCTCATGATTGTAACTGTTATTTCTATTATATGCAGTTATAATCTCAGTACTCTCAAAGTTATTTTGGAAATTGTTTTGTTTCCGTGTTCCCCCAGGTGGGGATGAAGAATTCTACAAACAGAAAAGTGGGGTGGCCATGGGGGCCCCCTGCACTACTGCTTATGCAAATATAGTTTTGCACAAGTGGGAGAAGGAATTTATTCATGCTGGAATTTGGAAAGAACATATTAAATTTTACAGGAGGTTTTTGGATGACATCTGTATTTTATGGTCAGGCACAGAACAACAATTCTTGAATTTTATGGGTTACTTGGAAAACACCACTAGTTTTCTGAAGTTTACATATAACCTGAGTAAGGAGAGCTTAAACTACCTGGATATTAAATTAGTTAAAAAATTTGACAACAAGGGTTTTACCTCACAAATATTTAGAAAAGAGACGCACTGTAACTCATATCTACACTTTGACAGTGGTCACCCTTGGCACATTAAAAAAGGTATCATCAAAGGACAGCTTGTGAGGGCATCCAGAATATGTAGCACGAATAATCTATTTCAAGAAGAAGTTGAATTTTTAAGAAAGGCATTTACAAGTAGGGGTTACCCACCCACTTTGTTTCAAACAATAGTGAATGAAATTTTATGCAGAAGAGACCAGGATTTTAAACCAATATTAGGAACAGGTTCAGTAATACATAAGCAACCAGAAACTGACAATTATGGTAGACAGAGCAATTTTATATATACATATTCCCAAGATGCTACACTAATTGAAAACACGTTTAGGAATGTTTGGCCTATGATTTCCTTGCAAGATGAATTTAAAAAAATTTTTCCAGAACATATTTCTTTTATAAGAAAAAGAAATATAAATTTGAAAGGAATTTTTGAACAAAACATGAACACTATGGAAAAACAACAAAGCTTAGTAACAAAAAGAAAAGGCACATTTCAATGTGGCCGATGTAACCAGTGCACTTACATTATTAACAAAGAACAAGTGTATATTCCCTCTTGTAAAACTATGTTGCATGCTAAGGGCAATTATAACTGCAATTCATCAGGGGTGATATACATAGGGCTGTGCCAGAATTGCCCATCATTTTATGTGGGCAAAACTGAAAGACAACTAAAGCGTAGAATATACGAACATATAAATGACATTAAAACTAAAAAAGAAACAAATGCCTTTTACAGGCATTCTTTTAACTGTAAGAAAATGTCATTAAAATTCTTTGTTGTTGATAAGGTTAAACAGGATCTAAGAGGTGGAGACTGGGAGACGGCCCTTGGGATTAAGGAATTAGTTTGGCAGTTAAAACTTAATGCAACCAAGCATCCTGGCTTAAACGAGGCAACTAGTATTGGGGATATCCTTAGAGCTAAGAGAAACAGATTGTAATAAAATGTATAAACACAGATATGGAAATACATTTTTGTGACACTTTTTTGACACAATTAAGATTAGTATATACATTTGAGGCAATAAATTACAAAAGGAAGTAAGTAAACAACAAAAGTTATACTATAAAAGTTGGTTTTATAGCATAGAACTGAGAATATTGCTTGTACATGAAAGTAGAATGTGTGTTTAGTAAAGTTTCAGTAGTTAGATGTCAGTTGGTATAAATTATTTAAGCAATGTGAAGTAATATGAGCTTTGAATGTATTTAACAAATGTACATTTTTAAATTATTCTAATTAATATTGGTTAATAAATTTTTTTAAAAAAATGTTTTTTAAAATATACTAAGTAGGTAAAAGGAAGGTGATTGTATTCAATGCATTTTAGAGAAACGTAAATATTTTTATTTAACTTACATATTTTAAATGAATTAATTGTATTTAATTGATGTTCATCAATTTAATTAATCACATGACAGGGTTGTTTTAATATATATATTGAACTAGGTAACAACCCAGTACACTTGAAAAAGCCCGTTACGAATGGGCGAAAGCGCTTGTGGTTATTGCTGTGTCCTTTTTGGTGTTGTGCTGTGGAATTAAAGCTTTTTCTATTTACTCATCCGTTTGCAAGATTTTTTGCTAAACCTTGAAGTACTTTGAAGTACAAAAGTATTGTTTGACTCACTAACTTTTCTGGGCAGTTTACGGAGAGTGTGCGACTTCCTGCTTTTAGTTATGGTGGTAGGGTTATGTTAAGTTGTGGGGTTGTTTTAGTTTAGGTATTGTGGTCTGTAGTCTATATAGAGGGTGTATCGGGAAGGTTGTTGACCTGATGGGAGAGTAGTTAAATAGAGGTGGGATATGAGTGGTGGTACGGAAGAAGACTGTTGGAGTCTGGCATAATGGTTAAGGTGTTTACCTGACAGAAACAAGGTATAAACTTTGTTTCCCACCATTGGTCACTCTGGTTATTGTCCACGTGTGTAATGGTCTACCACCTGTAATTATTAGTGGTGCAATTTGTCTAAATGAATAATTGAAATCTGCTGTTAATTTGTGGTTAGGATGGGTGTAATGGCTGAAGTGTTACAACACACCTCTCAACTGTAAAGATTTTTGCCTCATATTTGCTACTCATACAATTGTGTTTTTCTGTCAAATCATTGCCAAATTTTTGAGGAGTGAAGATAAAAAATAATGACAGACATATGAGTTTAGACTTCATACTCTTCAGAAAACGAATGCTAATGCAAAACCTGTTATTCTATCAACTTTCTATGTTTGCAAGAGCAATATTTAAAAATGTTTCCTATATTTGGCCCTTTGACCCCCCCCCCCATTATTTATAGCTTAGTCCAGATGTCTTACTCTGAGAGATTTTGAGCTATGCCTCACAGTCACAATGTGCAGTTTCATTTTCACCTTTGAAAGGGAAATTGGTAAGGCTTAAAATGGCCCAAGAGGGCAGCTAGCCTAGTACTTATTTATAATAAAATTATTTTTTCATTAATGTGCAGGAGTGACTCACCTTGTTTTTTTTTTTAATACTTCTGTATAACACCTACCCATTACCTCTATTATAATACACTGAGACCTACCCATTACCTCTATTATAATACACTGAGATCTCTTTTTCCCTTTAACTTCTACAATGATGCTTCATATAGGCCGTCCATCTTGTCCCAGCTCTGACTTTTCCTCCTCCTTTCTGTGTAGAAACACGTTATGGTGCTTGGATTTATACTCGCTCATACTAAGCTGCTTGCCATAATGAGCATTCTGCACATCAAACCCCCCAGATGGAGGTAGCATTGCAGAATCAAGCAAACCTTAAAAAGAGGAAGAGTTAGGAGGTCAGAGATTTTGACCTTGGATATGCTAATGGACAGTCATGATGCAATTATATGAAAAAGCATTGACTATTACTGAATATCATTTTCTGTGTCTGCATGATTTATAGTTTATTAAAGGTGCTGATGACAGTTAGATTAAGTTTATGTTATAAATGTAATAACATACACCTCCACCATAATCATTTTACCATTTTTGTACAGCCATCCCAGTGAAACTTTGGAATTTACTTGCATTTTTGTAGCACTCTTGGTATTAATGTTAGTATAATATACATGATACATGTACAGTACATAAAACATGCAGATATCTATAAATAATGATAAATACTGTGTGAAATAAACACACACACATACACACACGTGCCCCCGCACAAACACGCACGCACACACATACAGCTCCATATACCCACAGAAAAACAGACGCTCTGTATTACTCTTAACATTTTTTATACAGTACTTTACTAGATTTTGCATCTTGGTGCAAGATATTTTGCAATAAATACACTTAATGATTTGCAGAATAATAGATCATTCATTTAATTTTCTTCATGTTTTCTATTTACAGAAATTACGTCCTGGCTTGCAATATCCTTGTGAAATCGCAAAACAGCCTTGGAATGCAAAGAAAAACCGCTATAAAAACATTCTACCTTGTAAGTAAAAGCTCTCTTTTGCAAACCTGATTGCATCTAGAAATGTAGCTGAACTGAAAGTCTTTGAAGCAATTTTGAAATATGTGAAATCTGGTGATAGTCGGCTGATGGCAGAGAAAAGAGCAAATCAGTGAAGTAGCTATCATACAGACAGGCCCAAATATTTTTGGTCATTTTCTCCTCTCCTTTCCTCTTGATGGCTGCACACTACTGAAGCCAGACTTACAAAACAGACCTAATGAAATCTAGCTACAGTGATGTCTGCTGAATGTCAATGCTCTGCATGAAGTTACACCTTTCCATCTTCAGGTTCCAGTAGTAGAGCACACGCAGACTACTCCTTCTCTCAGAATGGAGAACTCTCCACCAGCTACTCACTTTTACCCCACTTGACTGGGTCTTCAGACATCCAGGTAACTAGTTAATTACAAGATATCAGGGTCACAGAGAGGGCATTGTCCCTGTATGCTACATTATTGACTGGACACCTTTATTTTCTTTCTTTATTTGCCAACTTATTTATTTATTTATATGCCTTTACTTTTTACAAACAGTTACATGATTATCCATGAAATGGTACCTGTAAACATATTTAGGTGATAAAAATCATGTTTGCATCATTTTCCAAGTAGGTAGGATACATTTCACAAAATATGACATTACTTTGCCCCACATTAATGGAAATGATTCTTTACTGAATATTACATATGAAAGGGAAATAGTAGAAAATGAATTAAATTCTTTGTAGAAATTGTTTATTTTGGTGAGAAGGAGGGTTTAAAGTCTGTATAAGATATGGAGACTGTTCAGTAAATAAAACATTCAGCCTTGTGTTAAAGGTATGAATAGACTTATGAATGTACAGATAACTGGGTCAGCCAAACACAATCTACAACAAATAATTATTGCAGTGCCAAACCCCACAACAAATGTATATAAACACACATGCCAAATTATAACATACCTTTAAGAGTATTACCCATAAGGATCAGGGCAAGTGGCTCAGACTGTGACTTGTGGACATTTTAGTGAAAAGCTGCATTGTTGGGGGATAATCTCTTTATTCCCATAGGGATAACAGCCCTGTGTTTGATGATCCTATATTCTGTGGTGGTAGAGAGGGCACTGCTCCCATCAGCTGTAGCATCATTTGTAAAGACACCATTGTGGATTACCCTGCTGGCTAACATCCTTGGTAACCCATCACATAACACCATTTTAGTATAAGAAATATATTCCTAAACATCTAAAAGCTTGACACTCCTTGAATGTGTCCTTGTAAAGGGTAACTTCTATGAAGAGGGCTTGTGGTGAACTATGATTATGATCTGGCAAGGCACAATAACAAAATCATCTTCAGTGAAAAGTCAGAATAGATATTGGAGGCGGGGCTGGCAAGGAAGGCCAAGCAACCTTATGACAGTCAATCAAGCAGTAAGGCAGCCTCTCACCATTGCTTTATCTACAAGGTTTCTTTCAGTTGGCCTCTCAAACTTTAGGAATACTTACAACTGAGCCATGTTTTTATGTTGTTACCACTGTAACGTTTATAAAGATGGCCCACAGAATAACTAACATGTTTACTGAGACAGGAATGTCTTGTGATAATGAGCCTAACTCTGCTAAGGGTTTCACATTGTTGTGTCTTATTAGCCAAAGAATGAGACAAGCAATTACAAGGATTTATGCAACTCCTCCTAGAAACTTGATGCAGCCCCTTACAGATCTCTCAGTACTCAGCTGAACATTGCTACAGGTCTATTCCATTTTCTTAGGTTTTGCAAGCATCCATTTTGGGAGCATCAGCTGAAATTTATATTTGAGGGGTACTGGACACTATTGTGCAGTCAGCAGCAGTCCAATTCCACCACTTTTAAGTGGGATGGCTGTGGGATTATGCCAGCAGATGAGTCTCACAAGTTCTGGGACTGTGAGTTATGTCAAATCTCCTAGGGAGCATGTAATATATTTATTTTATTTTTATTTATCCTTTTGTTAACCAGATTAGTCCCTCTAATCTAGAGGCATCTTTTCAGGGAACACCCACGGCAGTATTTATACCACTAGGTGAAATTTGAACAGGGCAACAAGGAGCTTCCCCTACTCTTTTCGATAAGAGCTGTGGGATCTTTTATACCAACCTGAGCTACCACCAGCTCAAGTAGATGGGACCTCGTTTTAAGGTCTCATCTAAAGAATGACACACAGAGGAGTGAAGAACCCCTTCCCATCTTATACTGCACTGCAGTGCCAGCAATTGATCTACCTGGTGTGTGACTAGAACCACCAGTCATCTGCTACCTGTAGCTCCACTGAGAAAGCATTGTGGTTTGGAATGTATGAGTGGATGCTCCCATGACCTCTAAAGAGTAAATTCTGCCAAACACCCTGTCAGTTGCAACACTGCTCAACAATTTAAGGCTCTGGTTGGAACAGCATTCAGCTTTTACATGTACCTACATTGTTTGTCAGTAGAAATACCCCAGTAAGTTGACTCACAGGGACTTAGCTCCATGTTTCATTAGGTACACATATATTAAGAGTGTTTATTCCAAGCTTAAAAGGCTACACTGGACTGTCAGCAGCTATGTCCTCAGTTGGAAAATCAGCTAAGTATTGGTATTATCATCATCATCATCCCTCCTTTTCCCTTTTTTCTACATGGGGCTCGAGTGTCTTGTCCACTGCTCCAAGCTCTCTTAATCCAGTGCCGTTCTCCTACTTTCTTCAACAGTCATGCCTGACCATCATAGGAATTTTGTTTCACACGATCCATCCATCTCTTGGGTGAACATCCTCATTTCTCTTGCCATCTTCCTGTCTCTTCTAAATCTTCTTCATCAAATCAGCTTCTGCTTTCACTTTCAAACCCTGAGCTGTTGGACATGCTCCACTTAAAGAAATCCCAATCCCTCAGAGCCACACGCTCCAGGAATCTAAACCTTGTCATCACAATGAACAAAACATGCTGGAGGGATAGGTTCCTGACCCAGAGACTCCCCGGACTCTGAAACAGACTGCCCATACATGTCAAGCAGAGCGCCTCCTTGGCCATCTTCAAAAGGAACCTCGACGATTGGATGGAAGATAGAAATTCACCCCGGGGATCATGTCAGTCGCCCTGCTAGACAAGGGTCCAGGGAAGTAAATATTGTGGGAAGAAATATCCAGGGAATTGTTATAGCTAGGCATGTATAGGCCCTAGGGCCAATAGCCTAGTACCAAACCTATGAACCTATGAACATGTCTGTGCCCAAACACCATATTTTGTTCTTGTTGACCGTGTCTGCAATTAGAGCAACATTGGCTTCTGCCAAGTATTGGTATAAGATACATAATCACAACCGCTAAGTACCAGATACCACCATTTCTCCATAGATTGTATGATATGGTAGTGGACTATACATCTTATGTACCTCTTTATATTGTGTGCTGTACTGATGTGGTCCTTTCACAATTAATAAATTAATAGCCTTTAATTAAGCATCAGTGTTCTATACTACATATTCAATGGTATTATAACTAAGTAGCTAAGGTAGTCTGGTAACGTACTAGTTAGTCACAATATCTAATGACTGCTAAGTGTTGGATATTGGTGTTGCTCAAGCAATGTTTACACAATTTATTTGTATTTTTATGATGTGTTTGTTATAAAAATGAAAAAAAACTTCTGGCATTATAGTCGGGTTGATTATAAATATATAAACAACATGATACTTTGCATATTAATCAAATAATGCATATTATTTAAGAAATATTTAGCATTAAGAACCATAAGACAGGGTTAGTAGAAAGTATATACACTACTGTCATTTTATACAGAAAGCAGTCACCTAGCAAACATTCTACTTTTGCACTTTTTAGGAGAAAAAGGATTATTAATGTGGTGTAGAACCACTGCATAGTATTATATTGTTGTTTCTCAGCACTGATATGTTTCCTTTCATTCTTTTTCATTTTCCAGATGACCATTCACTTGTTGTTCTCAACCTATCACGTACAGACTCAACTGACAATTATATAAATGCAAACTATATTGATGTAAGTAGAATGAGTATGCACTGTCATGAGAAGTTTCTGGAACATAGAAAGCATTGTACTTACATGGATTAATTCGACTTTTTACAAAAATGTATGTTACATATCAATTTCTTTAAATGTGTTTCTTACTGTAATCAAAGATATCCATGAGGTGAGAAGTTTCTGGAACATAGAAAGCATTGTACTTATATGGATTAATTGAACTTTTTACGAAAATTTATGTTGCATTATCAGTTCCTTTAAATGTGTTTCTTACTGTAATCAGAGATATTCATGATTTTATTGATTTAATCATATGTTATGGCCTAGATAGACATGATAGAAACATAGGTGCCTATTTTTAAATGTCAGTTACAGAAAAACTTTATAGAGAACTGCCTGTAATAATTAACAATGTCCAAGTTTCAATGGACCAAGGCCACTCTACAACATTTATCTACATGTGAACTGTTGTTAAGCAGACAGGGTGGTGATATTTGAAAAGTATGTTTCTTTTTTCTCAAAGTGCTGGTTCTACCAAGACAATGACATTTGTCTGATACCTGTTGGTGATTTGTGAAATTGCTTTCAATGAGTAATACCCACTCTGTTTTTTATAGTCAAAAGTGAATTGCTATATATCAGGTTTTAAGAAAGAATGGCAGAAGTTAATAATGCACTAAATCAAGGAAATATATACCGTCTGTATTTTTAATCTTCATTAGAATGAAAACAGTAAGCAAGCAGTGAAGTTTCTTCTAATGAGCTTATCTGCAATGTTTACTTTTTACACAGATGCACTGTGCTTATATATGTATATGTATGTATGTGTATATATATATATATATATATATATATATATGGATCATTATACTGCATGATCTCAGTGAGGATTGTTGTCATATAAATTTGCTGTTTTCCATTCCTTCATGTGTGTACCACTGTCAGGCACATTGAATTTTCTTAAAATTCACTTCCTTTTCTTTTGAAACTTCACTGCACAGTTCCGTAGTATTCCACTGCTCAGATTGCCCCTCCTCTTTTACACTGGTAATACCCCATTTGTCTTTTGACTCATGAATCATTATTCTTCAGGCATAAACAAATACCAATTTATATGTTATTTACCTGCCACCATCTGCATGCTGCTCAAACTCAGAGCATTAAAAATCATAGCAGGGTCAACTAAAAAAATCACAACAGATGATCAGAAAGAGGAACAGGTTATTGTTCTTGTTTATTTATTTATTTATTTTCAGAATTGTGGGTATTTGGATGCTAAAACCCATGTAGCAAGTAGTAATGAATCCTAATAAACATGTCTAACATTAAGAGAAACTCAGCAAATCCAGGCAAATCAAGGTTAAATCTGAAGGCAAAAATCATAGCTCAATGTCTACTAAAGCATAAAGGTTATGATGTATGCTTGTTTGATACTTCAGTAGAAGTTCAGACTAGAGTCACTTTTTTTTCTTTTTTTTCTGTATAATGTACAACCACTGGGCTACAGTGTTGCTTGTAAAGTGCACCCAAAGAAATATTTCAAACAATATTTTTACATTGTTGTCATGTACTAAATGTGTCATTAGATACGTTGAAATTCTGGAAAGTTTCTGCCTTCTTTGTCCTACAAGCTTCCATTTCACTCATTTGTATAGTAAATTGGAAGGAACCGTAATCCATGATATTGTTTTGGGTCACCTCAGGTTCATTGTCTAACACAACTCTCAATGTCTGTTACGCTGATACATATGGATAGCCTTACATTTTTATTACAGCATGGGAATATAAGAATTGGACAAGTTCTCTCTAAAAGCCAGTCTTTTTGCATTTTTGTAATGTGCATCAGTGAATGTGCCACACAGCAATGTGACCGCTATACTTTTCCTACCTAATGTTATCTTGCAGTACTATTACGAAATTTTATGTTTTTTTTAATGTCTACCTTAATAATAATAACATTCTTCCCAAAAACATGATCTAGAAAGGATAACAGACAAAAGTATATAGTTTTGCAAATGTTGACTGTTAGTAGAACACTGATGCTGACAAATTATGCCAATATCTATATAACTTCTGTTCATAATTTGTCAAAACTGTAATCTGTTTTATACCTGTATTGACTCTTATTCATTCTGTTTGCTCATTTTAGGGATACGAGTGTGCCAACTACTATATTGCAGCACAAGGTAACCATTTTGAATGTTAAAATAATGTGAGCTATAAACCCTATAATATGTAAATTTGTTTACATTTAGAACCATTGCAGGTCTTCTATATCTGCTTTTTTTCCAGCAGTCATTTAATGCTGAATATGAAGTAACACCGCTGAAGTTCTGCCATACTTTCTCCCTTTGTTTTTCATTTTACAAAAAGACTCACTAAAACAATGATTTTGTCCAAGAACTGTAACTGCCAATAAAAAGTTCTCTAATTAGAACATTACTGATAGGATTATATTAGATGCCAAACAGATGCCCAAATATAAACTGATATGTTCTTAGCTTTTACATGGATACACAGACTCTTAATTTTTAATCACAATTAAAAGTATATTTTCAGTGCAAAAAAATGGAATCCTACTACTCACTTGTAATTAATTTCACTAGCATTCTAGAAAACAGTGAATACAAACTTGCATATCTGTACAAAAATATGGTTTCTATTGCAGTTCTGGGGACTGAAGTGGTTTTTCATAGAATATATCTGACTATTAGATATTAATTTTGAGACCGTGATATATCACAGTACTTCTGTCTTTTTTAATTTCTCCGAGTCTTTTGGGTTTCTAATATCATGATGGGAATGGTCCCCATTCCTAATTCAAAGTATGATTAAAGTTCATGAAACTAGTATTGTTTCAGTCTTTGATGTTAGCTGGGAGTGCTCTTCACAGCATCCACAATGTGCCCAGTAATTACTCTTTCTGCAATTCATACTCAGTTACATGTGTTGGTAACATAATTAAGTATGATTGCAAATTCTTTTTTACAAGACCCGTTGCTTACTACTACTACTACCGAAACTGTCTGGGTATCTTTCTTCCACATTGCCCTCATTTCTGCCTGCAAATCCAGGCATTTTATGACTTTGCGTTTCTGTGTATGTAAGATGCTATAGTCACTGGGTACGCCAGTTTCAATGATCAATGCTACTTATGTCTTCTTTTCATGGACTACTGTATTTATTTTTCCTCGCATCTGTTTTTTGAACTGTTGGTGATGGGTGATCCCATGTGAGATAAACTTCATCATTTTCTATAATGCTTTGTGGCTCATGTTTCCAGCGTTTTTCAGCTGTTTCAATATTATATTTGCACAATCCCCAATGCAACAATCTTGTCAAATTATTATGGCTTTCAGTAAACAGCCCTTCTCCCGGTTTCCTTTTAAAACCTCGAATCACACTTGTGCGAGTGGTCATATCCTCGCATCGTAAAACCGAAACTGGAAAAAGCGACAGTTACTAATGTTCGAAAATGCCCCATTACAATGCCCCATTCGGGATGTATCTCACCCAACATCTGCAGCAATTGGAGAGACCCCAAAAGTTCCTCACCAAAAGGATAAAGGGACTCCAAAATCTGTCATATGCTGCCAGATTGAAGAAACTCCAGCTCTATTCAGTCGCATACCATCTGCTCAGAGGTGACATGTGCCTGACATACAAGGCCATGTCCAACCCGGAATTAATGGACATGCTCCACCTCAAAAAATCCAAATCCACCAAAACCACAAGAGCATGCGGCTTAAACCTTAGCACGGATATAAATAGGACGTGCTGGAGGGATAGATTTATCACTCAGAGACTCCCTATGCTGTTGAATAAAATCCCAGTCCATGTGAGGCAGAGCACCTCGCTGGCTCTGTTCAAGAGAAATCTTGACCTGTGGATGGGAGATCGGAATCATCTCTGTGTCACTGCTGGACAGAGGCACAACAAACTAATGGGCACAGTATTTTTTCATATAAGGGGTGAAAATTTGGGCTAGGCTTATAAATGCCTTAGGGCAGATAGCCTAGTATAAACCTATGAACCTATGAACCTATAAAAGCAGCAAATCGAACAGCCGATTTGCTGTTTTTCAAACATGAATGTCGACAACAAAAGTATATACCATGTAATGCAGGGCAAGCCCCTCCACCCACACCCCCCCTTCTTTATTATTCTAACTCCGATATGGCACTACAGCGGGGAATGGAACCATTTCCAACTCCCCACTATAGTGCGCTCTGCCCCTAAATGTTGAATGTGCAATGAGCGACTCTCACTGTGCATTCGCTCATTGCACATTCGAACCTTCTTCCGTTCGAAGTTTTCAAAACTTGAATACTGTCTTTCAAACATTTGCCGGTCGCCCGTGTGCAATACGCACATGTAAAGGTAAACCCCTTTTCCCATTAGTATATCACAACCAGCAACCAGATGTGTGACTGTTACCAGTTCTGTTTTACTAAACCAACATTTGTCTGTTTCTCACTCATGTTCAATGGACATTTTAAATCAACATGTATGTAGTCCATTATCTTGGGCCACCAACATTAACCTTTTGTCTTTTGGTTTAAATTCACCTCTTCTTAACCATTCCTTTTTTTGATCCTGATCAACATGAGGATTTCCAAGAGCTTTCCATACTTGCAACTATATTTATGCATCTTCCACATTTCTTGCCTTCTTATTTGATCCTTCATCTTATATGCTTTCTTTTTTGGCACATTCAGTTGCAGTTATCTACTTCTGTTTTGATTTCCATTCCCGCTTGACACTGATTTGCTTCTCCTAAGCTAAGCGGGGAAGTCATCTTAAACTTATTCTCCTCTTGTTTTAAAACTTTCACTACATTTAGGACTTGTGAGGTCAGCAGATATGTATGCAGTCCTACGATTGCAGATCAATACATGTAATCAATTTTGAGGAGGCCCATACCTCCTTCAGAATAGGAAAGATACAGTCTTGCTATACACTGAGTTTTATAAATAATTTTATAAGCATGAAGCATCCTTCTTGTTTTTCTGTCCTACCAATCCATCACCTTTTGGAGCTAGTCAATCACTGCAAAACTAATGAAAATAGCAGCTCCCAACAGAGTGCACACCTCTTGGATTAAAAATAAAATTAAAAGACAAATACTAAATAAATACCCTGAGCAGTGACCACGGAACCATTCAAATGCTAGGTTATTCTGTTGTCTAAACGTAGATATAAGTTAGATAATCCAAATGAAAAAAACAATAAGCGTAATACCAACGTTTTAGAATAAAACGGACAGTATTTTATTAAAGCATGCTCGCGGTAAGCGCTTTCACTAAGGCTTCGTCAGACCGTTAAAATTCAAAAGCAGTCAATTAAGAGTTTTTATATACAAGATAATCACATGTAAAGTCATCTGATACAATCAATTGAACTTTTAAAGTTACAACCTATTCTTTATGATATACTAAGTTAGGACAGGAAAAGCAAATTGGTTTATAGCTTGGACTTTGCTCCTAGATGACAACACTGTTTTCAGGATTAGTTTTAGTCTTCTAAAATATTGCTAAGGTTTATTCATATTTGTTCATGTTTTGTTGTTGATCATTCCTCAAGTCCCAAATATTTATACATTCCCTCTTGCTCAAGTTCTTTTATATCACATTCCTGCACCAAACTGATGCTTTTGTGGTGCTGCAGCTTTCCTGCTTTTAAGGTTAGTTTTGCACATTTATCAAGACCAAAAGACATCCTTATATCCTCTGAAAAAGTTTTGACCACTTGCAGCTGTGCTTTCAGTTCCTCATATAATGAACTATACAGTTTTACATCATCCACAAAAAGATGAGATGTCTTTATACTTTGTTGTTTTCTGGGAGCCAAATTGTAGCCATGAGCTGTTTTAAGTAGACAGTTTAATGGGTTAAGGGCAAGACAAAAGAGCAGCGGTGACAAAGTGTTACCCTGGAATATCCCCCTTTGAATTTTTATCTCTGGAATAATAATTTGTCCTTTATCATGGCTTAACTGCAAAGTTGTTTGCCACTGTTTTATGGTCGCTGTAATATAATCGATCAGTGTAGGATGTATCTTACATATTTTAGGCACTCCTTTATCCATGAATGTGGGATACTTTCAAATGCTTTTTTGTAGTCTATCCATGCCATACTTAGATCATCCCCCTTGTTACAGTCCTCCATTATAACTTTATTTAACAACAAATGTTCCTTTGTTCAATATGACTTTCTTTTGTTTTGTTTTATTGCCTTGATTGAGTCTTTTGTCTAAATGCCTATAAAGTCTGTCAGGGTCAAAGTCAGTGTATAGTTTATACATCGTCAGAAGGTAAGGTATTGCTCTATAGTTTTTAGGATAGCTTACAGGTTCGCTCTTAAGTAGGAGTATTGTTTTTCCTGCTGTTAATCAGCTTGGAGCCTGTTCGGAGTGTATATATAAATAGTCCTTACTCATGGCTAAATCTTCATGTAAAGATATTAATAGTTTTAGTCAGACGTTAGGTATTGCATCTGGGTCCACTTAGGAACTTTTCTTAACTTTGTTTCAATCTTTCTGCCCATTATTTGTGAACCTGTAATGATACAGTAAAATAACTAAATAATCTTTTCAGTGTACAATCCAAATCTGTCGCAAGTGACTTACACTCCAGAGAAGAGACATTTGTACAGTTAACAAGGCTTGGTTTAAAGAGTCAGGTGCAAGGTTTCAGTACCAGCAAACCAGTAGCTTCACAGATTAGAGCTAAAGGTGCATATGTCTCAATATACATCAATAACAAGCATAGATCTAGGGTGGTCGAACAGGATAATGTGCTGGAGTTTCTCCACATACACATCACCATAGACAAAATCCCATATCATATACTAGCCAGCTTTAAGTCATCCTCTATGGCCCAAAAAGCTCATATGTCCTAAGAAACTCACAATGCATACTTTGACCTACTGTAAACACTTACCATCCATCCTAACGCCCTACTCATGAGAGACTTTAAATTATTTCTCTATAGACTGGGAATCCTACACAACCTGGAATCTACAGACAGAGAGATTCCTAGAGTGTCTAAACACAAACACCCTTGACCAAATAGTGAATAAGCCCACTAGAGGCTCCACCATACTGGCAATATGGGAGAACACTGCACCCTCCTCAGTGTCTCACCCTCCCTGTAAGTCCGACCATAAAGCTGTTTCCTTCAAACTCATAGTGAACTCAATAACTCCAGTAAAACTAGTAGCAGTTGCAAACTATTTCAAGGCAAACTACCTTTTACTAAGTGATGGTTTGTCAAAATTCAATGCTCCTCCAAGCCCTAAGAACACACCAGACAATGCTGAATTGCTCTCAGAAACTCTGTACAACCATGTCAATGGCTGCATAGAGACTGCTGTGACTACCAGAAGTAAGCCCAGAACTAGTACTAGAAACAATCCACCTTGATGGCATCCTAAATTAAAGAAGATATACAACAAGATGAAAAAAAATATGTTAAAAGTGAGGAAAGGTAATTCCAGTAAAGATAAAAACTCTCTCATCAAACTAAATAGTCAACAGGGCTAATTAGGTCAAACAAAGCCAGCTTTGAGGTTAAGATAGCCACCCAAGTGAAAGATAGCCATAAGGCCTTCTTCAGCTGTGTCAGAAACCTTGAGGGCAACAAACAGCAAAATGCTGTACTGGTGATTAATGGTGCCACATTCATTGACTGTGGTTCTATAGCAAACCTGTTAATGGACAAATTCAGTTCCAACTTTACCCCTGTCTCAATCCAACTATCCCCCAAGAAACACCATCAAAAATAACCTATCTAGTGATAACTACAGAGCATGTACTGACTGCACTAATGAAAACCAAGAAGACAGCCTCATTGGACCCCAATATTTATTTACTTATTGACATTTGTTAGCCAGGAAAGTCCACTGGGCCATTGAACCATTTTCCATGGAGGCCCGGGGAGAAAAGCTCCATACAATCACAGAATTTTTAGTTAACATCAGCTTAACTTTGAAAGTCAAGAATATTTTTATGCAATACAAACTGAAGTAGATATACAAGACAAATACATATTTAGAGGTATACAATATAAGAAAAATAAACCGTGTGTTAGATTTTTAGTAATTCTGTTTGTATGTTCTCATAAGTAAGAATATTGTTTAATCAATTCTGTTTATTCAGCCCCAGAAATAAAGAAAGCAAGAGAGATTGGATACGAAGACAGATAGTGTAAATTGCAACTATATTAAGTTAGTAAAAGTATTTGTAGTGTATAGCGGCCCAAACATTTAAGGTGGTTTAATTATATGACTACAAGAACAAACAAGGTTATTGAGATAGTGTTCTTTTAGTGCAAGTTTTTAAAGAGTCTAGTTGAGTAAGAGAGAGAGGGAGCACATTCCAAAGTTTGGCAATGGCATGGGAATAGAGACACTGTCCAGCTCTTTTGCTGCGTTTAGTTATGGTTAAGAGTTGTTTGTTAGAGGACCTAAGATGCCAAGTAGGGGTGTGTGTTTGTATTATAATTTGAAGGGATGGGCAGAAGTTTGGATTATTTAATAGTTTGTGGGTGAGAGTAAGTTGGAAGTAATGCAGGTAATGAGGGAACTTAAACCAGTTTATAGATTTAATGGCCAGGCAGTGATGCGTGCGAGTTGGCATGTTGGAGACAAACTTGGCAATTTTATAGTAGTACAACTGCAGTTTGTTCAGGAGAGATGTGTGTAGATTAGTGAAAATGGGGCAGCCATAGAGGAGGGAGGGTAGCAGTAGACTATTAGCTAGTTTCACCTTTGTAGACTTGTCCAAATAGAGTTTATGCCTGTAGAGTTTGCCAAGCATAAAATGGGTCTTTTTGATTGAGTTGAGTATATGATTCTCAAAGGATAGTTTGTCATCAGTTGTGATGCCAAGTAGTTTTGCTGTTTTTACAATTTCAATTTCCGTATTGTTTTGAGAGAATATTTTAAAGTCTAGAGTTAGAAGTTTGGATGTGAAGAGTAAATGTTTTGATTTTTTGGGATTAAGTAGCAGTTGAGCTTCATTAAGCCAAGTTTCGATGGAAGTAAATGCATTTTGTGTTAACTTTAGGAGATCTGAGATGTTGTTAGAGGATGTAATTATTGTCGAATCATCCGCGTACTGAATGCATGTACTTTGCAGGGATGCTTTATGGAGATTATTAATAAATATGTTAAAAAGCAAGGGCCCAAAAACAGACCCTTGGGGAACAACTGTGTTGTTGAGTAGGTAATCGGATTGCTTACTTTGCCATCTAGCAGATTGTTTTCTGTTGTGTAGATAGTTCTGGAACAAGGATAGTGTGTTTGGGGAGCAGTTTATGGTCTCAGGTTGTAAAAGTAGTTTTCAGTTGTGCTGTGTGCTGGCCGAAAACCATGTTGGGTGGGTGCGAATAGGTTATTGTCTGTAAGATGTTTTAGCAATTGAGAATGAATACACTTTTCTAAAATTTTAGATAGAGGTGAAAGTATGGAGATGGGACAGTAGTTAGATAGATCACTGGTGTTACCACCTTTGTGATTGGGAATAATAATTGAGTTTTCCATAGTTGTTGGGCATATGCTTCAGAGATTGATCGGTTAATGAGAATGCTAATTGGAAGAGCTATAGAATCTGTTACAAGTTCTAGGTATTCAGCTGAAAAAAGAACCGATGGCCCAAAAGCTCATATGTCCTAAAAAACTCACAATGCATACTTTGACCTACTGTAAACACTTACCATCCATCCTAATGCCCTACTCATGAGAGACTTTAAATTATTTCTCTATAGACTGGGAATCCTACACAACCTGGAATCTACAGACAGAGAGATTCCTAGAGTGTCTAAACACAAACACCCTTGACCAAATAGTGAATAAGCCCACTAGAGGCTCCACCATACTGGCAATATGGGAGAACACTGCACCCTTCCCAGTGTCTCACCCTCCCTGTAAGTCCGACCATAAAGCTGTTTCCTTCAAACTCATAGTGAACTCAATAACTCCAGTAAAACTAGTAGCAGTTGCAAACTATTTCAAGGCAAACTACCTTTTACTAAGTGATGGTTTGTCAAAATTCAATACTCCTCCAAGCCCTAAGAACACACCAGACAATGCTGAATTGCTCTCAGAAACTCTGTACAACCATGTCAATGGCTGCATAGAGACTGCTGTGCCTACCAGAAGTAAGTCCAGAACTAGTACTAGAAACAATCCGCCTTGATGGCATTCTAAATTAAACAAGGTATACAACAAGATGAAAAAAAATATATGTTAAAAGTGAGGAAAGGTAATTCCAGTAAAGATAAAAACTCTCTCATCAAGGGATCCAAGATGGTGGGCGTCTAAGAGGTACCCTTTCCTGCAGCTCCGGCAATTACCTTTGTTTTTGGCTTTTTAAATCATACAGGATCGAGCTGAGAACATACTTTGCGCTAAATCCATAAACAACCAGTTATAAAAAGGTGATCAGAGACTTTATTAACATTTGGACTGACTAAGAGAGCCATAAACATATTTTTGCTCTGTGCATCTGATCCGGCATGTGGCTATTAGAGGCCCTAACTTCAGCACCATTCTAACTGACAGCTCCGGTAACCTTCGCAAGATGAGTAAAACACCAAGAGAATCGGAAAATATGGACACACAAACAACCAAATCTAAATTCTCAGCCATCAATACTTCCCCAGAAAAAGAGACTAAAAGACTGAGATCATCAAAACCGATATCGGATCACTCCAAAGAACCGGCTAGACAGAACCCGGAAAGCGCATCGGTGATGGATGAATTAAAAAATGCGCTTACTCCTCTGCAAGTGGCAATTGAAGATCTGACATCCAAAGTTAACACATTTAATACTTCACTACACAAAATTATGGACAGGCTCGAGTTGGTTGAAGACAGATCCAAAACAAATGAACTAGAAATACAATCTCTAACAGAATCCCTCCAAGAGAAGGATAAAGTTATTAAGTCCATACAATCCAAACTAGTGGACCTAGAGGCACGTAGCAGACGAAATAACTTGATAATCAGGGGCTTAAATGAGAAATTTGAGCATAGTCAGCTTATCGAGGTAGCAACACAAATATTTAAGGACTTATGTAAAGATACAGACCCCGTACATAATTTTAGTATTGAAAGGGCCCACAGAGCGCTTCGGAGCCAGCAAACAGCCTCCGCACCAAGACCAGTCTACATTAAAATGCTTCACTTTCAAGATATACAACTTATTTTGTCAACCTTTAAAAAAATCAAGAGATTTACATGGAATAACCAACAGCTAACAATTACGCAGGATCTTCCATTTGAAATCCGAGAGATGCGACGCAAACTTGCTCCGTACTGCGCTGATCTTATACAAAAGAAAATTAAGTTCCAAATGAAGTTCCCCTCAACATTGTCCTTCACACACCAAGAGCTTAAACTATCGGTCTCATCCCCGAACGAAGCTAGAGCAGTGTTCCTCAAATATTTTGGATCAGATCCTTCCAACTAGCTTTACATCGCCAAACAAAGCAATATATACTTGCAAATCAAGCCCTTGATACTCTACAGTAAATAATACGCACCTTGTAAGGTGAAGAATGTAGGTTGAAAATAAATCTTTCTTTATGTTATATTGTCTGGATGTGCTGATTTAATCCTCAGGAACCATTTTACATTACTAGCCGTTGTAAATAGGCTTCTCTGAAGGTGACACACAGGCAGCACTAATTGGTGCACGTACAGGAAGAACCTCGCGTTTCCGTTGGACTTACATGCTTGCACTGGATTTGATCTGCGAGCCTAGACCGGGCTATAGCAGGGTTTTCATCTTTCCCTTTACGGAAATCATCGGTCATGGAGTCGCTATACATATACGCTCATTTCATGCCTGCTTCTCATATGTGTTGACCTATTAAGAACTTAATAGGCTATTAACACTGTTCGCTGTTTTATTATTCTTATGGATACTTATTATTGTCTGAGATCCCCGAAGGAGAGGATCTGGTATGGTATATCAAATTTCAAACACAATATGGCTCGTTCCTGAATAGATTATTTCATATTTGCTGTTTTGGCTAATTGCATATAATTAAGATACAATTATTGCAACCTTATGTTAATTAGTAATACTTTTGCATCATTTTACTGGAAAGTCTTTTTCTCCTTTTTATTCTTTTACTCTGCAAATATAAGCCTTTCAACTATAGTTTCGTCATAAGACTTGTTGGATACTGCTAGGACGATATGTCGGGTCTGGATGTCTGTGCTTGGACCTGGTACGACCTTGTATAAGTTATGTAAATATTATTTCAATTCTGTTATATATAGTATAGTTAATATAGTTAAAAGGATTTTTTACTACTCATATCTAATTACATGTTTTCACTTATACATCTTCTCAATAGTTATAGGAGTGTGGGTAGGCATGGTTAGAATATTGAGAGATGTTAGTGCCATTGTTCTACAGTTCTCTGACCAAACCTTATGGGATATAAGTGTAGGTGCCACTTTTTCATTATTCCTTACCTTTACAATGCCACATAAATATTTATATAAGTATATGTACAGAACTGTCTCTTCTCATTTCTGCTTAGAATACCTAAATCTATTATACTTAATATGATGAATAACGTGACAGTATCCTCCTGGAATGTTAGAGGTCTCAATAACGTGGGGAAAAAAAAGTTAATTATGCACTTGATCCTAAAAGCTAAATGTGAGGTATGCTTTTTACAAGAGACTCACCTACTAAACACGGATTGGGCTCCTGAAAGTAAAAAGACATGGATTAAGGAGATTATTTTTTCGGGCTCGACTAATAACTCTAGGGGAGTCGCGATTATTATTAAGAAGTCTTTTCAAGCACAGATCATCTCGAAAGGTAATGACCAAGATGGCAGATGGTGTTATTTTACCGCGTGTTTTCAGGCAATAGATAACCCGATATTATTTCTTAACGTTTATGGTCCATGTTCTGAACATTCAGATTTTATTATGATGATTTATAATCTTCTACTTAAATTCCCAAAACACCTACTAATAGTTGGAGGAGATTGGAATATGGTTATTAACCCTCAAGTAGATCGATTGGGTAGACTTGGCCCAAGGAATTCAGTACCTTGCAAAGCCCTACTTGACCTGATTGATGATTTGGAGTTAACTGACCCGATTGCCTATAATACTAAAATGTCTGACTATAAATATAATTACTTTACCTACTTCTCTAGCTGTCACAAATCATGGTCCCGTATTGATTATTTTCTAATTTCAGACTACTTCAACACTAGAATAATCAAGTTCTCAACAGAACCCCGTTTCCTATCGGACCACTCAAGGATAACGCTAGAAATAAATTTAACACAGAATCCAATTAATATAATTCCCACTTGGTCCTTGAACCCAAATCTCCTACAAGACAAATCCTTAATCAGCGAGATTAAGCTAGTTTTAAAAGATCTCTTTAGTACCCAACAAGATGAAAGTATTATCTTCGATATCAGATGGGCCGCAGCTAAAGCTGTACTCAGAGGAATTTTTATTAAGAAAGCGAGCTTTCTTAAGAAAAAACGTGCTAAAAGGTTAACTGAACTACATCAGGATATTACTAATTTAGATAAGAAGTTAATCGATAACTACTCTGAAAACACAGAAAAGGAACTAATTGCAAAACAAAAAGAGCTGTCTGAATTTCACCAATCCAATCTATCTATATGGGAATATAGATGTATAGCTAAATACTCAGAATATATACAAACCCCCTCTAAATCATTAGCTAGCTTAATCTTTAATGCCCCTAGATCTCCCAGAATTTCTTGCCTTCAGTACAATAACCAATTATACAGATCTGATGAAAATATTATTCAACTTTTCTATCAGATATATTCTCAAACTTACAATAACAATAATTTTATGACTACCAAAGAAGAGATGAAAACATTTTTAAAAGAGATTACCTTCCCATCAGTTACCGAAGCACAAAGAAACTTACTAGCATCCCAGATTACGACAAAGGAAATCCTAGAAGCTATTGATAATTTGAAAGTAGGGAAGGCTCCAGGACCAGATGGTTTTTCCCCCGAATTCTATAAGGCATTTAAAGTAACTTTAACCCCTATTCTTTTAGAACTATTTAAATCCTTGATCAACCATGGTATCAAGACCCATACATTAATGATTCTAGAACTATCCTGATCCCCAAAAATACATTAGTCACTACAAACCCCAGTAATTACAGACCGATATCACTTATGAATGTGGACATTAAGATCCTTTCCTCCATTCTAGCTAATAGACTGAAGAAAGTAATGGAGGGTTTAATCTCCCCTGAACAGGCTGGTTTTGTGAGAAATAGACATACATGGGATAACACCATAACACTAGAATCTATAATAAAAATAACTAAACAAGATCCTAACCCCAGATACGCTTTGATTCTGGATGCCTGCAAAGCTTTTGACAGAGTGAATTGGAACTTTTTGTTTCTAGCTCTCGAGAAATTTGGTCTTCCACCTGAATTTATAAACCTTATAAAGACTTTATATAATAGTTCAAAGACCCACCTATACATAAACAAGAAACTCTCAAATCCGATTAAAATCACCAATGGAACCAGACAGGGCTGCCCCTTATCCCCACTATTGTTCAATCTATATTTAGAAGTTTTGCTCTTGTTCATATCACAGAAATCTTACCATGCTATTCCTAGAATCTGTAACTCTAATATTAGATTTACTGCCTTTGCAGATGACCTGAATCTGTACTTTATGTATCCCTTAACTGACGCCATGAAATTAGTTAACTCTCTAGATGCCTTTGAAGCAATCTCAGACTTTAAGATCAATGTCAATAAATCTAGTATTTTTCAAATTAATCCCTTAGCACACAAGCCCCATCTTTTCCCGGTTTTACCTATCCACACCAGTCATTCCCTAAACTATTTAGGTGTCTCTTATGACCATTCATATTCATCTGTTCTGCAAGCTAACCTAAATAGAATATGGACCACTATTTCACAGGATATGAAAAGATGGCAAACATTTAAACTCTCTACACTTTCAAAAATCTCTATTGTCAAAATGAATATTTTGCCAAAAATTCTATATCAATACAACTCATCCCTATCCCCGGTTGCAACTACCTTTATTAAGAAAATACAGAATGAAATTGCAAAATTTGTATGGTACCCAAAGTCAGTGAGAATGTCTTATTACAAACTTACAGTTCCTAAATCAAGAGGGCATGGCGATGCCAATCTCATTCTATATTACAGAATTACTCATGCTAATAGGCTTTTAGCAATTGCTAATTATACTCCCGGTTCCATCCGTGGACTCCTTATGGATTAAAATTTGGTATAACCACACTCTTAATAACAACATTAACCCCAGAGCTTTACCTTTTTTGACGAAAACTTCAACTAGAGGAACTAAATTACATAACGTATTAAGAAGCTTAATTGACAATTTTCAGGAACTATTCAATTCTTTAGGATTGGGTAGCGCTTTCATACTACTTCAGCCCCTCCACCTCAACCCTAATATTAAATTAGGAGAACAGATGGTTAACTTTAATAAACTTCCCTTAATTAAAGATCTTACGGTGTGGGATTTTTGTAAGCTTAAACATCTCTCATTGACAGAACTTAGAGAAACACTCTCTCTGTCTAAAGCTTATACCACCACTTTGAGACAATTAAAGGAACTCACCTCAACTTTCTTAATAAATCAACATAACGCAGATATGGAAGTTAACATAATTAAACAGCTCCTACTAAGTCTAGATTCCAAGAAACATATGATTTCTATCGCATACAAAGCATTTTCTGTATATTTATATAGAAAAGAACTTATTTTTGCTGACTTTTGGAATAAACAAGATACTACAATATCCCGCAACAAAATTGGATTGATAAAACTCACACTTAAACACTCCCCTTTTAAAGTTCAGCTTACTCAATTTATGATTATTAATAATTTATATTATACCCCAACTCATTTAAATAAATTTAACTCATCTGTATCCACTGTTTGCCCTGTTGTTCACACCCACGTGCCGACATTATTCATATTTTATGGTTTTGTAAATATGCCCAAAACCTATGGTGTTCTCTTAAGGTCAGTCTAAGTAAAATGGGTTACCATACGTCAACATTATCTTGGGAAATGGCCTTACTACATATTACTAATGTAAATTTGTCACCTCTGACTTAGGTTACTGATTAATGTCTGTCTTCTAATTAAGTTCTATATTACCAAACACTGGATGGATCGCTCAAAGCTATCTTGGATCAGTTTTAGGAATATGGCAATTACTTATATTACCTCCCAGAAATTGATTACCATGAGCCAGCATAAAAGATCTGAAAATCAGAGTCTATGGAATTCTCTTTTTACTCCTGCTGAAATTTGATTGTTGGGAATCCAAATGTATGACTTATATATAAAGAGATCTCCTTATGGTATAAACTCTACTGAAGGTCAGAGATAGTAGGATTTACCAATTTAAAACATTGGCACTTTGTATATATTGTGTATATAGTTTGTGTATGACAGTTGGCTTAAATGATATCTTATCCTTTGTATCTAGCTTTAATATTCTAATGCTTATGTATCGCTGACATGGTGTAACCACTGACTTCTGTTGTTGCATATAAAACTGTAATAAAGAATTTAAAAAAAAAAAAAAACTCTCTCATCAAACTAAATAGCTAACAGGGCTAATTAGGTCAAACAAAGCCAGCTTTGAGGTTAGAATAGCCACCCAAGTGAAAGATAGCCATAAGGCCTTCTTCAGCTGTGTCAGAAACCTCGAGGGCAACAAACAGCAAAATGCTGTACTGGTGATTAATGGTGCCACATTCATTGACCCTGGTTCTATAGCAAACCTGTTAATGACAAATTCATTTCCAACTTTACCCCTGTCTCAATCCAACTATCCCCCAAGAAACACCATCAAAAATAACCTATCTAGTGATAACTACAGAGCATGTACTGACTGCACTAATGAAAGCCAAGAAGACAGCCTCATTGGACCCCTATATTTATTTATTTATTGACATTTGTTAGCCAGGAAAGACCACTGGACCATTGAACCATTTTCAGTGGAGGCTTGGGGAGAAAAGCTCCATACAATCACAGAATTTTTACTTAACATCAGCTTAACTTTGAAAGTCAAGAATATTTTTACACACTACAAACTGAAGTGGATATACAAGACAAATAGATATTTAGAGGTATACAATATAAGAAAAATAAACTGTGTGTTAGATTTTTAGTAATTCTGTTTGTATGTTCTCATAAGTAAGAATACTGTTTAATCAATTCTGTTTATTCAGCCCCAGAAATAAAGAAAGCAAGAGAGATTGGATACGAAGACAGATAGTGTAAATTGCAACTATATTAAGTTAGTAAAAGTATTTGTACTGTATTACGGCCAAAACATTTAAGGTGGTTTAATTATATGACTACAAGAACAAACAAAGTTATTGAGATAGTGTTCTTTTAGTGCAAGTTTTTAAAGAGTCTAGTTGAATAAGAGAGAGAGGGAGCACATTCCAAAGTTTGGCAATGGCATGGGAATAGAGACACTGTCCAGCTCTTTTGTTGGGTTTAGTTATGGTTAAGAGTTGTTTGTTAGAGGACCTAAGGTGCAGAGTAGGGGTGTGTGTTTGTATTATAGTTTGAAGGGATGGGCAGTAGTTTGGATTATTTAGTAGTTTGTGGGTGAGAGTAAGTTGGGAGTAATGTAGGTAATGAGGGAACTCAAACCAGTTTATAGATTTAATGGCCAGGCAATGATGTGTGTGAGTTGGCATGTTGGAGACAAGCTTGGCAATTTTATAGTAACACAACTATAGTTTGTTCAGGAGAGATGTGTGTAGGTTAGTGAAAATGGGGCAGCCATAGAGGAGGGAGGGTAGCAGTAGACTATTAGCTAGTTTCACCTTCGTAGACTTGTCCAAATAGAGTTTATGCCTGTAGAGTTTGCCAAGCATAAAATGGGTCTTTTTGATTGAGTTGAGTATATGATTCTCAAAGGATAGTTTGTCATCAGTTGTGATGCCAAGTAGTTTTGCTGTTTTTGCAATTTCAATTTCCGTATTGTTTTGAGAGAATATTTTAAAGTCTAGAGTTAGAAGTTTGGTTGTGAAGAGTGAATGTTTAGATTTTTTGGGATTAAGTAGCAGTTGAGCTTCGTTAAGCCAAGTTTCGATGGAAGTAAATGCATTTTGTGTTAACTTTAGGAGATCTGAGATGTTGTTAGAGGATGTAATTATTGTCGAATCGTCCACGTACTGAATGCGTGTACTTTGCAGGGATGCTTTATGGAGATTATTAATAAATATGTTAAAAAGCAAGGGCCCAAAAACAGACCCTTGGGGAACAACTGTGTTGTTGAGTAGGTAATCGGATTGCTTACTTTGCCATCTAGCAGATTGTTTTCTGTTGTGTAGATAGTTATGGAACCAGGATAGTGTGTTTGGGGAGCAGTTTATGGTCTCAGGTTGTAAAAGTAGTTTTGAGTTGTGCTGTGTGCTGGCCGAAAACCATGTTGGGTGGGTGCGAATAGGTTATTGTCTGTGAGATGTTTTAGCAATTGAGAATGAATACACTTTTCTAAAATTTTAGATAGAGGTGAAAGTATGGAGATGGGACAGTAGTTATATAGATCACTGGTCTTACCACCTTTGTGATGGGGAATAATAATTGAGTTTTCCATAGTTGTTGGGCATATGTTTCAGAGATTGATCGGTTAATGAGAATGCTAATTGGAAGAGCTATAGAATCTGTTACAAGTTCTAGGTATTCAGCTGGAAGGCCATCGGAAGAAGGGGAGCATGGTTTTAGTTTTGAGAGCAGTTTACGAACTAGAGAGGTGGGTACTGGTTGTAATCTAAATAGAGGAGTGGATGAGTTTTCATTGGAGTTACAATTGATGTGGGGGGAGTGGTTAGAGAGTGTATTGTTGTTTATGTTGCCGATTATACTTTTCTTAGTTTGTAGAGAGAAATCATTAAAAAGTTTTTGGATAGTATCAATAAAATGAGAATTGAAGGCTTGGGCAATTTCTTGAGGGTCTTTGTCAGGAGATGGGGAGGAGTTGTGTTGAGTACGAGGATTTAAGAGACAGGAAACAGAGTTCTAGAACAATCTGGGGTTATTTTGTTGGGTAGTGAGTTTAGTGGAGAAATAGCTTTTTTATCATTGATGACTTCCTTTTTGGCATTGTTACTGAGTTGTTTATATCTGAGTTCAATTTGTGGGGTTCTGTTTCTATGCCATTCCTGCCAAGCTTTATCCCTGGAGGTAAGTAACTGTTTAATTTGTTTAGTTAGCCATGGTTAGGTTTTACTATTTTGGTAAGTGTGGGTTCAAGACTGTCTAGAATATCTAAAAGGACTTTATTGAAGTAGTTGACTGCTTCATCCAGTGGAAGAAATTTGGTAGGGGACCAGTTGTGTTTTTTTAGCGACTGTAAGAATAGTTGTTCATTGAAATGGGTAAGATACCTAGTTGTTCTTAAACAATACAATTTGTCAATTTGAAGTTGAGTTCTATGGGTATAGGCAGGAAGATGGTCACTAAAGGTATTAGGTAGGTTCCCTGGCTTGGTGAATGTTTGAGGGTGTGAGACGAGTATCCGGTCTAGGGTTGATTCTGTTTGTTTTTTTACCTTACGAGTGGGGTTAGGGATGAGTTGAGTAAACTTGTGCAAGTTAATACTATTTACTGGGGAGTCAGAGATAAGAGTTTGCCAGTTTATATTTGTGTTGCCAAGAATGATGGTTTCATTTGATATATTGAGGGTGGTTCATGATAGTAGATCTTCCACAGTAGGTATGTTTTGACCTGGGGGAATATGGAGTACAGCAGTACATAATTGTTTTCTGTTGTTGGTGTGAAGGTTAACTAGCAATTCCATATTTCCGAATGTAGAGTAATGTGACACCTACACCTTTTTTATGTAGCTGGTCATTTCTATGTATATCATCCTGAGATGCCTCATGAACGGTCTAAAATAGGATTTATAAGATCTCTGCAGTCACTATTTATCTTTATAAGATGGATCCCTGCAGTCACTATAACTATTGTCTTAAAACAATCCTTCAGTGTTACTCAACTTTCAATCTATCTTGCTGTTTTAAAAATAGTGACTCTCCACTAAAACTTACCTTTTTAAACAGGTAAAACTTAAGTTACCTACTTTCACATCTAAATCCTCTAGCGCACACTGCAGTGTTTAGGATAAACTATTTTTTTCATCTTACCTTTAAGCATCCCTGTGACTAGCACTTGCTTTAAAACCTGCTGGAAAGCACTAGGAAGTCTTAAACTGATACAACTCTCTCAACTCTCTATGTTAATAAGGAGAAATTAAATGTAGGCACTAAACAGCCTATAATTGCAAAGTACCTTGCTAAGGTAAGGGAAAGCAGCTCTTGTACTAGACAAAAAAAAAAAGCACCAAACCAGGTATGTCCAAGCGTCAGCTTCCGGTCATTTCTCCTGTCCACCTGGTGAATCTGGGCATATTGGGGCAATGCAGCAATTGCCTCATGTACACAGACAACCCTTTCCTCCTACCAACCAACACTACAACCTGTGAGAGATGCACTTACATAACTGGAAGCAAAGCTCTCTCCCCCCAAGATTGTGCTAGACAGTCAAGAGGAGAAAGTTAACACCCGCACTACACCCAACACATAGCCCTTCTAGACCCACACCACCAACACCCACACATAGCAACACTAAACCCACATATATGGAGGCCCTTAACATTAACCTGCCCAAGCAACAAGGACTTCCTAAGCTGAAATGCAAACAAACACCAATCACAACCAAAGTGTCACATAGCTCACAACACCACTGTGTCACCCAACAACAGCCCCTATGGCAAGACAACATACCCAACACGTTAGTCATAGGTGACTCTATAGTCAGGCATACTGATGTCCCACTCACCAGGTTGAACAAGGAGAAAATTACAGTCAGCTGCCTGTCGGGTGCCAGGATCCACCACATCATGCATGCACTCAAGTCACTCCACAACAAGTACAAATATGACTCTGTCATTGTCCATGTTGGAGTGAATGACTTGAGACGTACCTCCCTGGACTACATGAAAAGAGACATGGAAGAGCTCTCGGATCATGTGGCCCAGGCAGGTATGACCCTAGCACTGAGTAGCATCCTGCCTTCACCCAGAATGATACCACATTATAAGGACAAAATGATTGACTTCAACAATTGGCTAAGCTTCTGGTGTCATTCAAAGGGGATCCAGTATCTGTCTGCCTGGGATGACATGATCAACAGACCACGATGCTTTGCCAGAGATGGTCTGCACCTGTCCCCTCTGGGATTCAGGTTACAGGCTAAGACTCTTGCCACCTCTATAGTGCCTTTTTTAGGCAACGTTCAAAGGACAAAACCACCACCATAACAGGTACAAGTATGCAAAATCTGAAGGTAATGCTACTCAATGCTAGAAGTCTAAACCTCAAAATGCACTCTCAAAAGGCAGTCCGAAAAATGGAGAACATTGATATCTGTGCAGTAACTGAGACTTGGTTCCAGAGAGCACCCCTGAAAATACCAAGCTGCAACTCTCACCACACTTTTCGGCCACCAAACCAGGACCGAAATACTAAAGGTGGAGGAGTGTCCATATTCACCAAGGATATTCACAACACCAGGCTAGCTGTCCAACACAATATGTCTGAAATTCTCCAGGTGCAACTAACACTAGGTAAGACTGCAACCCAAATTGTAGCTTGCTACAGTTCCCCCACCATGCCCCAAGATTCTCACTACACCTTTCTAAACATACTGGAAAATATTAAGATACAACCAAACACCCTAATACTGGGTGATTTCAACTACCCTGCCATTAACTGGGAAAACTACTTGTGTACCAACATCTTTGCCCAACGGTTCTTGGAATTCATAAATTCCAACACCCTGGATCAACTAATCCTTAGTCTCACCAGTGGCTCCAATATCCTAGACTTGGTCATTACTAACATGAGAAATCAATGCTCCACACCTATGGTCACCCCCTCATTGGTCAGGTTTGACCATAAGCTAATCACCCTTGACATCCACATCCCACCCCACCCCCCCATAAGGAAACATCCATAAAAATCTTCTCCAATGCCAACTTCATGCTACTCAAGTCAGAAGTGACAAACATCATGACACCCTTGCAGACAGGAACTGAAAGTTCGACTGCTGAATCCTACACTAAGGCACTGTACAAGCACATCCACTCATGCATGAATCATGCCATCCCCAATAGAACCAAGATGCTGTACTCAAAAAAAAGGAAGCCAATCTGGTGGTCCCTTGCCATAAACAAACTTTACAACAAAAGGAAGAAACTGTTGCAGAAAAGAGGAAAATCCCAGGATGAAAAAACTCCCTTACCAGCCTCAGTAAGAAGCTGAGATCCCTCATAACATCCTGCAAAGCTAGTTACGAAAATAACATTGCCAAAGATTACAAAGACAGACAACCACAAGGCATTCTATAACTATGTCAAGAATCTAAATGGCAATGCTCAGATCTGCTCTGAGCTACAACAGAATGGCATTAAATATACTGATCCCAAGGATATTGCCAATATCCTGGCAAATCAATTCAGTGCAAACTTCACCCCACTCTCACCCACTAAAGAGCCCATCTCAATACCAAAAGATTGCCAAATTCCAGTAATAATGACCACACAGGTTAAAAAATGCACTCTCCAAAGCTAAGAATACAGCATCCATGGGACCAGACGACATCCCAGGCTGTGTACTACATGAACTACAAAATGAACTGGCACCTCACCTAAGTGTCATGTTTAATCATAGCCTCACCTCAGGCTTCATGCCCACTGAGTGGTGCACAGCTACAGATATCCCACTCCACAAGGGGGGATCCACCTTGGATACCGGGAACTACCGCCCCATCAGTCTGATGAATCTGATCTGCAAGGCCATGGAACGTATTATCATGGAACTTATAAACAAAGACATTGGCAACCTTCAAACACTGGACCCCATGCAGATTGGGTTTGTGAAGGGCTGATCTTGTCTCCTGAACTTGAATGACTTCTTTGAATCAGTCTCTAGAGCTGTGGACAATGGTAAGGTGGTCTACACAGCTTGTATAGACCTCGCCAAGGCCTTCAACACCATCCTCCACTCTGGGCATTAATGCCTACAGCACTCGATAGGTTGCCAACTTTCTTACTGACAAAACCCACACTGTAAAAGTAGCTGACTCCAAATCCAGCTCCTGACAAGTGGAGTACCTCAGGGTTCAGTCCTGGGACCGCTCTTGTTTGGCATCTACTTCTCTGAAGTACAGGCTAACACTAAAGGGCTCTGGCTAACAAAGTTCCCAGATGACTACAAACCGGGACCCATTACTGAATCCCCAAATTATGTGAATATTCTACAAAAGGGCCTTACAGAAACAGATGCTTGGTGCCAGAGTCATGGGCTCAAGCTCAATGCCAAGAAATGTATAGTTATCCCCTTTGGGGAAAAACATATACCTGTGAATTACCACATAGGTGGCAGTACACTAAACACCGAAAGTGTGATAAGAGACTTAGGGACACAGGTGGACGTTGGTCTCACCTTTGATAACCACATCGCCACAACAGTTAGGAAATCCTTCTATGTGGCACACCTCATCACTAAGGGCCTTTCATCCAGAAAAAAGGAGGTCATTGTGCCACTGTACTCATCCCTCATTAGACCCATTATAGAATACAGTGCCCCATTTGGTATGTACCTCTCAAGACATCTGCAACAACTGGAAAGGCCACAGAAATACCTCGCTAAAAGAATCACAGGCCTAAAGCAGATGCCCTATGCTGACCGTCTAAAAAAGTCCAGCTATACTCTGTCGCATATCATCTACTCGGAGGCGATCTCTGCTTAACATACAAGGCCATGTGAAACCCAGAGCTGTTGGACATGCTACACTTAATCTCAATCCCTCAGAAACACACACTCCAAGCATCTAAACCTTGTCATCACAATGAACAAAACATGCTGGAGGGATAAGTTCCTGACCCAGAGATTTTCCAGACTCTGGAAGAGACTGCCCATACATGTCATGCCTCTTTGGCCCTCTTTAAAAGGAACCTTAATGATTGGATGGGAGACAGGAAATTCATCCCAGGGATCACGTCAGTCACCCTGCTAGACAAGGGTCCAGGGAAGTAAATACTGTGGGAAGAAATAGCCAGGGAATTGTTATGGCTAGGCTTGTATAGGCCCTAGTGCCAATAGCCTAGTACCAACCTATGAACCTATGCACAAGCTTTGTGTCTCAAGAATGGAGGATGATGACAGTCATTCCCCTTCATAAAAAAGGACATTCAACACATCATGGAAACTATATTAGTCTGACTAGTGTTATTTGCAAAGCCATGAAAAGAATTATCAAGGACATAGGAGACCTCCAGACACTGGCTCCATCCTAGTTTGGCTTTGTTAAAGGAAGGTCATGCTTCTGAACCTGGTGGACTTCTATGATAAGGTCACTAAGGCAATGGATGAGGGGAAAGCAGTGTATACTGCTTATGTAGATCTTGCTAAGGTATTTCATACAATACCCCCATTAAGCCATTGTCAACAAACTTATGGAACTAGGCATAAACATATTTATAACATGCTGGATAGTTAGCTGGCACATGGATAGAACCCAAGAGGATAGGATCAGTGAGAACATCTCTACAATGAGGCTGGTCACAAATGGAGTTCCTCAGGGCTCTGCACTGGACCTGTTCATCTTTTGCATCTGCCTCTCAGATGTCAAAGCCAATGTCAAAGGCCTCTGGCTGATCAAGGTCACAGATGCTAGCAAACTGGGAGAAGTCATTGAATCCCTGGAAGATGAGAACACACTTCAGAAAGGTCCACCACAGATAAAGACTTGTTGGCAAGCCATGGCTTAAAACTCAATACCAAGAAATGCATTATAATACATTTTGAAAAGCTGTCCACCCTGGGTAACTACATCATCAATAAAACACCCCTAAAGTTGATTATTTAGTCAGGGATCTGGAAGACATGCAGATAGTAACCTAGCCTTCGACCAATATGTGTCCAAGCTAGTAAGAAAATCCTTCAGTGTTACTCAACTTATAAGTAAGGGCCACACATCTACGTCCAGAGAGGACATCATATAATTGTACTTTCCCCTTGCTGGATCCATCATAGAGTATAATGCCCACTTTGGTATGTACCTGAGCAGACACATGCAGCAGCTGGAATGTCCACAAAGGTTCCTTACAAAAGGAATGCAGGGAGCAAATACAAAGCTCTACACTGATCTTGTTAATGCCCAGTCTCTTTACTTGATATTATACAGACTTCTGAGAGGTTATCTTTGCCTGGCATACAAGGCATCCCTGGACCCTGTCTTGATGTACGTTTTGCTCACCTTCAAAACAAACAGCATCAAAATACTTAAATTTTGCTTGCAACATAAATAGGACATGTTGGAGACAGATATGTTTCTCAGAGAATTCCCAGGTTGCCCATCCATGTGAAGCAGACAGCACAACTCTGAACAATGGATGAATAATCAGAAATTCACCTCTGGTCTGTGCCTATGTCTCTGAGGGATAGAGGCAGTCAGTAAAGCACCCCCTCTATTAATCAAAGTTGCTGTCACATTTGAATTGCACAGCTTGGCTTATATTGGCCCTAGTGGTCATTAGCCAAGTATACAGCTATGAACCTAAGAAATGCACTTGGAATAAAGTAAAGTGTGCCTTACATTTACAGAATTTTATTTAAATGTATTGATTGGTTTGCTTGATTGTTTGAGTGATTCATTTGCTTTTGTTTACCAGGGATAGTTTGACTGGACTAACATCATAGCCCCTTTTCAGTGGAAGCCTGGGAAGTAAAGCTCCAGAAAATGTGCACTAATACTCACATGCATATAAGATAAAAATAAAGAAGCTTGACATCATATGTATCTAAACATACATACATTTAAAGGGAATTTAATGAATAAAAGCAGATAACAAAAATAATGCTGAGAGGTTCTAAAAATGTGGAAGATTGCAATGTAAAGCTGTGTAGGCTGAGGTAGTAAGGAAAGAGACAGAGCAGAATGTCATCTTATATTCATGGGGATGATTACCTCAGTCTCTATTTTCATGCTATATTACTGGGAGCAAGTCAGTTTATTAAACCATGCTTTCATTTTGTCCCTGAAAAGAGGCACTTCTGCCTAGTGAATTTACACTTGTGTTTTTTTGGCTTTTCCTGGTTAGGGGTCGCCACAGCGAAACTCCGGTCTGCTAATGATTGGTAGTTGAGTTTTACGTGCCGAGTTACCAGCCCTGATGCACAACCTTAAACAAAGGTATGCCCATTCACGCATGTCTCCACGCAGAAGACGCTCTAGCTGAGAATCGAACCGGACAGCGTCTTACTGCGAGGCGACAAAGTGAATTTACACTGTTAACAAATAATAAAAAAAAAGATTATAGAGGGTGATAAGGATGCTATTGCTTCCTATCAGTGCATATAAATCATACATAGTTGTGAATTAGGATCGTGAATATTACAGTTCCATAGGTAAATTACAGTTGCTCATTGCAAATATGTTTGGTTGTAAAAGCACTCAGTTTGGAGGTAATACGTGTACCCATTATGGAAATTAGCAGCTAATTAATTGAAGCTTTGTCACCTTGCACTTTAGCAGAATTAGCGAGAACAGTCTTAGCCTTTCACTTGTAAAAGTAAAACCTGACAATTTTCCAGAGCTATTTGCTGTTTCAGCTAGTAAAATATGTATTAATTGTTGTAACTTCCACCATGTGTCTGTACAATGGCCAGCCTCAAAAGAACAATTAAACTTACTTATTAAAGAAATTGTATATATTAATGCAATTTATTTTCATGCTCATCAGATAATGTAATCTTTTATTGGTTTCTACATATCTGCTTAGTATAAAAAAATCAACAATTCCGTAAAGTAAGCGACAGGCAAACAGTTTAAGCCACAAGGACACTTTACTAAAATAAATTTTAAATCGCTTTTTGTCAAGCCAATGCCCATTGAGCTTTTTGAAAGATGTTGTGAGCAAGATGTTAGACATTTGGGTAAGATTAAATCTTATAAGCAAGGGTGTTGTAACATTTCTAGATCGGAAGAGGAATTTCTGTTATTCCTCAAAACACAAAATTTACGGTTCTGTAAACCTGATAAAGGTGGGGGGTTGGTGGTTTTTACTACCTTGGACTATGAGAACCGTATGCATGCAGTATTAAACTCTGATAAATACATGAACAGTTCAAGATCTGAAGTTAACAGTGCCTACAAGATAATTAGGGATAGCATTGAAGACCTCTTCATTGAGAGTAGAATAGATTTGGAAACGCATGCTTATCTAACTACTTCTTTTCCTAAATATGCATGCGTTTTTGGTATTCCTAAAATTCATAAGAGCATTCATGACCCCCCACTTAGACTGTTGGTCGATAGTAGAGGATCTCCTACGTACTCCTGTGCCAAGGTAGTGGATGTCATACTTCAAAAATATGTTCTCATGGAAAACCAGATATGTAAGGATTCATGGTCATTTTTAGACATGATTAAAAATATTGAATTTAACAAGGATAGCAACTTTTTAACTATTGACATCAAAGACTTATACAGCAGTATACCCCAAGATATTGCTCTAGAATGGGTCAGTTATATGATGAGGAAACATAATGCACCAGATAGAGACCTCTACCTGGTGACTTTGCTGGGTGACCTCGTATTGTCTTACAACTTTTTTATCTTCGCAGAAGAATTTTATTTACAAAAAGTGGGTGTTGCAATGGGATCCCCATGTGGTGGCAGCATAGCCAACTTAGTTATGGCATATTGGGAATCCCATTATGTATTTTTTCAGCTTAACACCCACTATGAACATTTCTTATTATACACGAGGTTCCTCGATGACATTTTTATCCTTCTAAATATAGACAAGTTAGAAGTAGACACAATGTTACAGTACTTCAACAACAGTACTGACTTTTTAGAGTTTACACACACATTTTCAAATGGGAATATTGCTTATTTGGATGTGTGGTTAAGTAAGAACTTGACATTTAATTGTTACACTGCTAAAATTCATCGAAAGGTGACATATTCTAACACATTCTTGCACTTTACCAGCTGTCACCCGTTCTCTCAAAAGAAGTCTGTAGTGAAGGGCCATCTGGTCCGTGCTGCAAGAATGGTCACCTTAGATACTGACTTCCATGATGAATGTATGACACTTAAGAATATGTTCTTGGCACATGGTTATCCGGAAGACCTTCTGGACAAACTCATACAAGAAATAATTGACAAAAGGAGTTGTGACTTTTATTCACCTTTGTTGCCAGTCATTAAGAATAACCATATATATATATATATATATATATATATATATACCAACTAGCGACTGTGTGAATAATTTGTCCCGAGAATTAGAAGGTCCAATACTTGTGGATGTCGATGGCCAACAACGTAGGGGAGGGGGCAACAACCATCAAGGCTCTGAGCGATTAGAAGTAACTAACATGACTACTACGTCTGTTACGAGTGAGACCACAAGACCATCATTTATTACAACATTTAGTATGGACAGTGGATCATGTACAGATATCATTTTTAAGAACTGGGAACTGTTTAGGTTATATCCTAGTATTTATAATAAATTAGATTTTAAACCTAAGATTGTTTACAAAAAGGGAAGAAATATGAAGAGTATTTTAGAATCCAAAAAACCACTCCCAACTTTGAATGTAGGCATGTCCAAATACCAAAGCTGCAATTATTGTAAATATGTTGAGGAAAGTACACATTTCCATATTAACAACCAAACATATAAAATAGCGTATAAATTAAACTGTAATTCAACCTTTGTGGTCTATTTAGCTAAGTGCAAACTATGCTCAGCCTTCTACATCGGGAAGACCGAAAGAAGGCTAAGAGATCGTATGTATGAGCATATGTATGCTATTAAAAATTTAAAGCTTGATAATGCACTGGCTAAACATATTGCAACTAATTACAACCATAGTTTTAGCTTTGTCGCAATAGACCACATTGAGGTTAACCAGAGGGGTGGACCTAGACCCTTACTACTAGAGGAAACTGAATTGTCATGGCAGGTTAGACTACATGCATATTGTCACCCTGGTATAAATGAAGTTTGCTCAATTTCTAGCCTCTTGAAGCTGAAAAGCTTGAAGAGATGATTATTAGTGACACTTAACACATTATCAGTATTTTTTATATATTTTTTATATATACATATATTTTTTGTTATATTTTTGTTTATTGTTTTTACTATGTTAACATTGTGTATATTTAAAAATAGTATGGATTCGATGAAGTATGTAGTTGCTTGTTACTGCTACTTTAAACAGTTAATTAATTAACGAGATGATGTAGTGGTGTAATGATTCCGCATATATAAATGTTGGTTTTTATTGTCAACATGTGACTGTTTTCTGAGGAAGTTGGGCATTGGCTTGACGAAAAGCGCTTTAAAATTTATTTTAGTAAAGTGTCCTTGTGGCTTAAACTGTTTGCCTGTCGCTTACTTTATGGAATTGTTGGTTTTTACTTGTGTTCTTACAGTTGGTTTTTCTTAGTATAAAAAAATCATTAAGTACCTTAACTAGATAATAACAGTGAAAAAATAATTGAATGGCTATGACATTACTCTTAACTGTTGACTTAAGCAGTCTTTTTTCTTTTTTATTAATATGAAGACATCTTTAGAGAAAAATAAATGTACATTTGTATATCAAAACGGTGGGCAACATGATAATATATTCTTTGTGTCTGGTTTCATTTGTGCATGTTCTACTTTAAAGTGCAGTAAACAGACCAGTCATATGTAAAATATCAACTGTAATGATTCTCTCTGATGTACATGAACGTCATCCCAGAATTGTGCAAGGTAAGACTAGTTAGCGTGTTTACACTCACCGTGCAAAGCATGGCGACAAAACTGGAGGCCATATTGGGTTTGCACCAAACTGTTTGTCATGGACAAGGCCACCAGTTTTCAGTTTCTAAAATAATGAAATTCCATTTTCATTAGCTGAAATTCTTCAAGTTATACTAATGATTGTTACTTCCAGTCAGCTCAGTGATTCCATTATAAATATTGTGGTTTATCCAAGCAGAACAAAAGCATATTACTTTGTGTCTTTATATGGGCAGACTGAAAGTATATTTTAAATACAGAACATGAAATAAAGGAAACTGTACTGCGGTGGTGGTGCTGCGGTAGCATTGTCACCTCACAGTTAGACGTTGCCCGTTCGATTCTCAGTTAGAACGTCTTCTATGTAGCGACATGCGTGAATGGGCGTTCCTTCGTTGAAGGCTGTGCGTTAGGCCCAGCAAGCCAGTACGTAAAAATCTACTGCCAATCATTAGCGGACTGGAGTTCCACTGTGGCGACCCCTAACTGGGAAATGCCGAAAGACACAAACAAAAACATGAAATAAAGGAAACTCAAGTTAGTTAAGTCAGTGTCCTAGTCTAAAATGGCAAATTCTATGAATTGTCTTGCTTTTACCAAAACTTAGTACCAGTTTTAGAATTTCATAGGATATTCTGGGGAAATATCAAAACAGTAACCTTAGGAATTGACTCAGAAAAACAAGGAACTACTTGAACTGACTAAATTAATTTCCAGTAAATTGGCTGACAGACTTTTAGAGCAATATTGTTTTAAACTGTATGTCAACAAGAGAAATAAGCAGTAGAAGACATGATGTGTGTGAAACTGTAAATAAGTATTAGAGCTGAAATTCACACTGTTGAAAAAAAAAATAGATGCTTTTTCTGTCTGTCATAAACTTTGTGACATAGGTGGGTCATATGATACCTACAAGTGTTTAGCGTTGGTTTCTTAATAAGTAGCACAGTGCTGGAAAATTAATAGGCTTCAGGTTCTATCCCCACCCCCAAATATGTGGATTATTTTTTCCAGCACCAACACTGCAATGCAGCATGGGGATCTTATACTCCTGAGTGTGCTATTCTTCAGATGAGACATTAAACTGATGCCCTCATTTGTCTGAGTTGATGGTAGCTCAGATAGATGTACAAAATCTCACTGCACTTATCAAGATGAGTGAGGGGGAATTTCTCCAGTGCCAAATTTCTGTTAATATGAATAATACCTTGGGCTTTCACTGGAAAGAGGCCTCTGACCTAGTCAGACTCATCATCATCATCATCAACAACCTCCTTCTCCCTATTTTCTACATGGGGTTAGGGTGTCATGTCAACTGTCGCCATCTCTGTCTATTCATTTGTCACTCTCCTGCATTCTTTTACACTAGTCAGACTAACCCATATAATAAAACATATATCAGTGAATAACCTAATGCTTGCAGCATAAATTTGTACATAACTTACTCAGAATTGGGCTTAAATGATATTTAAATATTTTAATAGCTACAGCGGCAGCAGTTGAAAGTAACACTCATGCAGAGACAACATTTAGAAAATTGTATAACTTTATTAAATGTGAGTTGCATTAGGAGAGCAATTTGAAAATTGTATAACTTTATTAAATGTGAGGTGCATTAGGAGAGCAATTTGAAAATTGTATAACTTTATTAAATGTGAGGTGCATTAGGAGAGCAATTTGTGGGTCCTAGTACACAACTGAATTTTCTTGCTCAGTTTGTGATTGTTCTATCTTGATGTTCATACCCAAGTACTAGGTTAGGCTAGCTGCCCTTGGGGGCCATTTTAAGCCTACCTAATTTTGTTTAATGAAAGTCAAACTCTGTACTTCTTGTCTGTGAGGTAGACACCTAATCTAGTATGCCAATTCTCAGAAGCTGTCTTTGAATTAAGAGTACATAAAAGTTAAAACAAAATATTCTGATTTTTGTTTTAATTTTAAAATAAAGAAAAAAGAAGCAAGCAAATTAATGAATGTTGGATATAATTTGCCAGAAGTAAAAGATGAGCAAATAATCACTTTCAGACTATATCAGAAACAGAAAAAAGTACTTTTTTACAGGTAGGCATGGTTTACTTGTACTTAACTAGAGTACATCATCATGTGTCTAGGACTGATGGATGGGGAAGTGGATTACACACTGCTAATGTGCTATTGAATGGAGCAAGGGGGTCTTTTTTGTCCTTAGTAGAGGGCACCAGAAAATTGTACAAGTCAGTTGTTGACATAGTGGCTAACATTTTGTCTCTACAGTTATAACTACTGTATCATTTTCCAAGGCAAGACATAGTATATACCTTTATTTTTATAATATATTTAGTACAACCTTGCTTCTTATGGTGGATTTTATTTGTCATGGTTCCACTATGAATCATAACAATGGGACAAAAATAAGTAGAAGAAGCTTCGCCCGGACACAAAGTAAAAAAGATTTTTTTTTTTACTAGGAGAAAGGGTATACTGTAATCACCCCCCCCCCCCTTGCTTCTTGGTGCTTACTAGAGAGCATCCAAAGAAATCACCTAAGCCAGCATGTGACAAATGCTAATAAGACACCAAGCATTACTAGTCAATTTGAAAAAAAATGGCAAAATCATCAACATTTAGCAGATTGTACCAATCTAAATTAACCAAGATTAAACTAACTAAAACATGACTAAACTAGTAAACTGACAAAGACTAATATAGCTCTACTAATACTACCAAAATGTATCAAAACTTGAATTGATAATACAAGGAAAACATTTTAAAAATAGATAACAACTAAAAGACAAAACCACCCAATAAATATTCCTTCCATGAAAACCTAAATGTCTACCTAGGCCTCATTTAACACTGACTTAATCAACTACAGCAACCAATTTAAAATAGAACAATAGTTCAAATGTAAAAAAAATGGAGGAAGAAATTGGACAATCATAATACATGGGAATATGGTTTGTATAATAAATTAAATGCCTTGTACTGTAGGTTTAGGGGACTCAATGCAGGACCTATGGCTTCACCATTCACCATGGAATTCATTAGCTAAGCCTTCAGTATGTTTCATTTATCGCATAGCCCTCCTCACATATTCCTTATATAGTCTGCAGGAAGTTGTCATGCTTCTAAATTGCAACGTATAATTGATCCGTTGACTTTGTAACCATGGCAAAGTTGATTAGTTTACTGAGTGAGTAGAGATTGACTCTATTGTTGATGTAAATGTTGGTGTAGTTGCACAATTAATGACTGAATACTTTAAACAATCCAAACCAACGAGGCACGCACGTAGGACTGATGGTGCTCAGTCCAAACCACGACAATACATCCAAAAAGAAGGGACCAGCACTCTATGGCAGCAGATAAAAGTAATTTTATTAGGGTTGTAAAAACAACCTAATTTAGGTGCACAAACCGGTTTCGGCTATCACAGCCTTTCTCAATGTGACTTATTAAAGAAATACAAATTCAAACCAAGATGCATCTGGTATGGTAAGGGTATTTGGGAATCACAATATAATACATATTAAAAATTTGTGGACATATATCCTTACGGTGGATGGTCACAAGAAATAAACATATTATATAAAACTGGACCCAACTCCACTTATTGTAAGGATATTAAAATCAACAATTCTTTAACCAGTGTTTGTTGGTTGAGCCCAACCTACATGATAATGTGTATATTGTACCAAAGAAAAATAAATAATTAGAAAATTCAACAACATTCTGGTCGGGTTTAAGGACAATAAACATAAAAATTTATTAATAATAATTTTCGGATTACATCTAAAATATTTACAAATACATTAACACACACATCATTTGTATTATTGGTGCAATTTGGATATCATCATGCAAAACATGGATTTAAATGACATTTTAAAAGGCCTGTCTGCAGATAAGGATAATTTAGAAGTTTTTGGGCTCAATATGGGCCATACACCTATGAATGAGAGTAGTAGTATTTCTAAAGACAAATGTACACATGTTTTCACCAAGTTACAACGACAAATGAAAGCTTTTAGAACCAATATTTGGCATTTGAAATCATTTAAAGCATACAAAATTAAGGACATAACACCAAGAGGGCTCCGTATTAAGTTACAACCTCTGGTTCCTAATATAGACCAAGAATTAAGGCAAGATTGGGCTATGGCACAACATCAAGCTTCAATGTTATTTGTGGATTGCCTTATTAAGTATTATGAAAGAAATATTGAGACCCTTACTTCAGAATTACAAAAAACTTGTTCTGAAGTGGAAATCTTTTCTGAGACTAGCCATTACCAAGACCAGTTAACACAATTATCTAAGGAATTAGAGAATATTGAAACAGATCTCAAGAAAAGGAAACTACACAAATTTAATCGGGACTTAGGGGATTACGAACAAGGCATACCTTTTGTCATCACTAAGAATGTGAGATTTAATGAAGGTACATACAAACCTACTAGGGGTAGGAAGCGACCTAGACCCATTTTAAAAAAAACAAGACAACAGAAATCAGGTCACCACGGATGATGACTATTCATCTACTACGGAAGGAGATGTCTCCTCCAACCAGGCGTCCCCAGTGGCTAAAAGAAAGCAGTCCCTCCCTTTAGGAGTCAGAAACATAGAGGAGGCAGGAAGCACAAGCATGGGTACAGAAAGAGGTACAACCAGTCTACAGACACTTCTCAAACAAATCATAACACAATAAATAATGTTTTGAATATTTCATCAGTTACATTAACAGAATTTCAATACAATGTACTTAATAAAGGACTGAATTTTGTACCCACAGCACCAGTGTCTGAACATTCATTTGTAGAAGATATTAATAATTTTTGTAGAACCCTTAATTTAAAGTTATTTTTTTCAGACACAACTAATTCTCAAAGATCTACAGGTTTCAAATTTGGCAAATCTTCATTTATGCCCCCAATGGATAAATATGTATCCACATTCAAGGAATGTGTATTGAGGGATTTACATTTTTCAAAAAACATGGACAGTTTTCGGAACAATTTGAATCAACAAGAACGTGAAGCGTTAAGGCAATTACAACAAAACAAAAACATTGTGATTACTAATGCAGATAAAGGTGGGGGCATTGTTGTTATGGACTATATCAAATACAAGGCAGAAGCCATGAAACAACTATCTGAAACTAGATTTTATATCAAGATGATAGTGGATCCAACCTCTAATTTCAAATTAGAAATAGATTCATTTCTTGACTTAGCCGAAGAAGAAGAAATCATCACTTCACAAGTGGCCAACCAACTTAAAGTTCCAGAACCAATGCCCCAATATCTTTATCTAATACCCAAGACACATAAGGATTTAAACAACCCTCCTGGGAGACCAATAGTGTCAGGTCATGGGTCTTTAACTGAGCCCTTATCTGCTTTCCTGACCAAATATCTTAAACCATTATTGTCCATGGTTAGATCCTGGATTCAAGATACAACACAATTTCTGAACATTATTGAAGATTCCCAATTGGAGGAAAATTGGCTTTTGTGCACCTTAGACGTAACATCACTATATACAAGCATTCCACATAAAGCTGTCATTTTGGCTGTAACATATTGGTTAAAAGAATCAAAATTATATCCAACAGGATTTAATAATTTTCTTATTCAACTAACCAAGTTTGTTTTACAAAAAAACATCTTCTATTTTGAAGGGATCCCCTATTGGCAAATTAAGGGCACAGCAATGGGAGCTTCTTTTGCTCCCATTTATGCTGATCTTTTCATGGGATATTTTGAATTACATTTCATTTATGATACTCAGCGGAACATCTATTTGGAATATATGGACATATGGCGGAGGTATTTAGACGACTGCTGGTTGGTGTGGCGGGGTAGTAAGGATGTTCTTACCAAGTTCGTAGCATATCTCAACAAGAACCCATTTGATATAGAATTCACGATTAATATTGGATATACAGAAATTGTGTTCTTGGATGTTTTAGTCAACAGACTTGCGGATCATACTTTATCGACAACAATACACCGAAAGTTTCCGCAGTACAACACGATTCTGCATGCAACAAGTTCTCATCCCCGCCACATTATTACCCACATTCCCAAATCACAATACATGCGCCTTAAAAGGATTTGTTCATCTAATACAGAATATTCCATAAGAACAACTGAACTAACTACCAGATTTGTGGATAGAGGATACAATATAAATCAGCTTAACCAAACAGTTGCACAAATTAACACAAAAAGTCGTGATGATTTGCTCAAATATAATAGATCTATGGAAGGGCTTCAGTTGGCTAAGCAACCGATCAGGCTGGTCACCACGTATGGTAATAACACTAAATGGTTCAGAGAAATTGTTAATAAGCATTGGAGTACATTACAGTCCAACTCATTTCTTCAAGATATTCTCCCTGAAAGTTGCTCATTTTCCTATCGGAGAGGACGGGCTATTCAGTCCAATTTTGCACATTACAAAAGGCATATTCCGGGTATTAAACATCAGACTACATTGTTTGGGGATACACTAGTTGGTTGTTACCCATGTGGACATTGCAGTTTGTGCCAACATATTTGGAAAACTAAAGAATTTACTAGTAAAAATACATCTAAAATTTTCAATATAAAAACCTTTGGCAACTGTAGTTCAGATTGGGTGATATATTTGGCTCAATGCTCCTGTTCTGCTTTTTATGTAGGCCAGACTTCTAGGCCAATGAGGATCAGAATCAGCGAACACCTCAGTTCCATCAGAAATAGGCGGATAACCAATGCCTTATACAAACACACCAAACAACACACTACAGCTTCATTTCAGTTTATTATTATTGACAGAATACAATTACATAGAAACTTCAAGATGGGGTGGCACACCAAACTTAATAATATGGAACAAAGATGGATCACCACACTTGGGGCCCTTTTTAAACCTGGACTTAATGAATATCATGTACATTAAGGATAAATGCTAGGTATGCCACATCCATACCAAGTACCATATTGAGACAGTCCGTTATTATAATCCCAGACATATTAGACAATCACTCTATTCCTAATAATAATTCAACCAACATTTCCTAGTATCTAATAATTCTCTAGAATAGATACATAATTGTCAGTCATCAGAAATATCCAACATTCTCAAATATACTATAAACAATAATATGCTTTTTTAAAATATAATTCATATTATGCATATTATTATCATACACCCTTTACTTATTATTATAATTGATTTGGGTGTTTGGAAATTGTTATATCAGGATTATTTCTGAGTTGCTTGAAACAGATTTCACCACAGTATTGATTATAATTTGAATGTTTAGTCATTAACTAATATTTTCATTATATATTGTGAATATTATTATTTGCATAAATATGTGATTTGTGGTGAATTCAATTGTTCAAGATGGTCATTTAATCTATTAGTTAAACATGATTTGTCAGTAATATGAATCACCAAATGAATATGGGTTATACCACTTTAACAAGTGAGTATAAATTAAGTAGCCAGATGCATCTTGGTTTGAATTTGTATTTCTTTAATAAGTCACATTGAGAAAGGCTGTGATAGCCGAAACCGGTTTGTGCACCTAAATTAGGTTGTTTTTACAACCCTAATAAAATTACTTTTATCTGCTGCCATAGAGTGCTGGTCCCTTCTTTTTGGATGAATACTTTAAACAGCAAAGAGTGCAGTCAGCAATAAAATCTATATATTTAATAAGTTAACTGGTATCATCTGTTCTTCCTTAGCTCCTTCATCAGCTTTTGCTAAGACCTATGAAATTTTTTGAACGTGTGTGAATTTGTGGGGGATGTCCTATTCAGTGGTATATTATTTTATGCACTACTGCATGTCTCTATCCCCGCTTTTGGTGACACTTCGGTGGTATGACATTAGCTACTAACTTAGTCTTATCTGAAACAAACTCCCTGTTCATAGGTTCATAGGTTCATACTAGGCTATCTGCCTAGGGCATTTATAAGCCTAGCCAGAGTGTGTTTTGCTTTCACCACCCATTTTAAATTAATTTTGCTATGCCCTTTTTCGAGGTTAGTATACTGTGCCTCTGTCTAACAGTAGGCATCTCCCATCCACTCATCAAGATTCCTCTTGAAGAGAGTCAATGAGAGACTCTGCCTAACCTGGACTGGGATTTTATTCCAGAGAGAAGGGACCCTCTGGGTTATGAATCTGTCCCTCCAGCATGTCCTATTTATTTCAGTGCTGAGGTTCAAGTCTCTCAAGCACGTAGCTCGATGAGATTTGGATTTTCTGAGGTGCAGCATATACATTAATTCCGGGTTAGACATGGCTTTAAACGTCAGGCACAGATCGCCTCTGAGCAGGCGGTATGCCACTGAGTAAAGCTGGAGTTTCTTTAACCGGGCAGCATATGGCATCTGTTTGAGCCCTTTGATCTGCTTGGTGAGGTACTTTTGGGGTCTTTCCAGTTGCTGCAGGTGTCTGGTAAGGTACATCCCAAAAGGGGCATTGTACTCAATTATGGGCCTGATGAGGGATGAGTAAAGAGGCACGATGACCTCCCCTTATCTAGATGTGAATCCCTTCATGATTAGGTGGGCTATATAAAATGTTCTTCTAACCACTTTGGCCACGTGGTTTTCAAATGAGAGATTGCTATCAACTTGGGTCCCCAGGTCCCTAATTACTTCTTCCGTACTTAATGGATTACCACCTATGTGGTAATTTGTGGCCACTTTGTTTTTGCCAAAGGGGATGACTATACACTTTTTGGTGTTTAGCTTGATGCCATGGCTCTGGCACCAGTTGTCTGTTTCTATGAGGCCCTTTTGTAGGATGCTTGTGTCGGCTGGAGTGTCGATTATGGCACCTAGTTTGCAGTCATCTGCGAACTTGGTCAGCCACAGTCCTTCCGTGTTGGCCTGTACCTCCGAGAAATATATACTGAACAAAAGAGGTCCCAGGACTGAGCCTTGTGGGATGCCACTTGTAACTGGTTTGGAGTCTGACATGGCTCCAGCAATTCTAACCATGTGGGTTCTGTCCTTGAGCCAGTTTGCAACCCATCTAGTGACATAGAGGTTTATATTTAAGCTGGTGAGCTTATCTATAATGCCCAAGTGGGGTATTGTATTGAAGGCTTTTGTGAGGTCCAAGTAGGCTGTGTGGACCACCTTCCCCTCATCAATGGCCTTGGTGACTGTTTCAAAGAAATCGACCAGGTTTAAGAGGCAGGATCTGCCCTTAACAAAGCCAAACTGGGTAGGATCCAGTGTCTGTAGATCCCCAATATCTTTATTTATGAGATCCATGATGATCCTTTCCATAGCTTGGCAGACCAAGCTAGTCAGGCTTATGGGGCGATAGTTTCCAGGATCCGTTGAGGCACCATCTTTGTGGAGAGGGACCACTGTTGCTGTACGCCACTCTTTGGGTACATATCCTGTAGTAAGGCTGAGATTGAACAGTAGTTTTATGTTTGGGTTTAGCTCTTCTTGGAGTTCATGTAGGACGCAGCCCGGGACACCGTCTGGTCCCATTGATGCTGTGTTTTTTGCTTTGGAGAGGGCGGGTCTTACCTGAGCATCTGAGATGTCAGGGGGGCAGCACTCTGCTGGGATAGATATTTGCCCTTTTGGTGGGGAGGGGGGGGAGAAGTCTGCGCTGAACCTGTCAGCTAGGATGATGGCAATGTCTGTGGGTTCGGTGTATTTTTTGTCATTTTGGACTAATTCTGAGCATATCTGGGAATTCCCACCCAGGTTCCTAACATAACTAAAGAAAGCCTTGTGATTATCCTTAGTGTCCTGTGCAATTTTTCTCTCGAAGCTGGCCTTAGATGATTTTATGAGTGCCCGTAGTTTTTTTACTAATACTGATCAGAGATGCTTTCCCTTTTTGGGATTTTGCTCTATCATGTAGTAGCTTCTTCCTTCCATTGTATATTTTGTTTATGGCTGGGGTCCACCAGACAGGACGCCTGCCTTTGGAGGATTGGGTCTTGGTTTTATTTGGGATTGCATGAGCCATGCATTCCTGAA
>NC_056726.1:569013432-569068432 GCF_019279795.1 Protopterus annectens
TTGTTACTGATTTGTGCCACCCCTAGATTTTTTTCAAAATTGTGACCTGCAGGCATTTATGAATTTTGAATATGGAGATTGTGATATAAAAGGCACATGTAAAATTTGTTGGAACAAATAACTACTAGAAAGTTAAGCAATTGAAAGCTCTCTTCCAAAGTGCTGCTGTCATGCATCAGAACCTACAGGACTCAAACAGGCAAATGCAAAAAAGCATAATGTACTGTACTTCAAAATAATAATAATAATAATAATAATAATAATAATAATGATAATAATAATAATAATAATAATAATAATAATAATAATAATAATAATAATAATGATAGTAGTAGTAATAGTACGAGGTCAAGCTCCTAGCCAGTGGCATGACTCACAGTGCAATATTGTACTGCCAATGGCACAACTGGTAGCAAAATAAGTCTTAGTGCAGAAAGCCGTGAGTTCCATTCCCACATCAGGTAGAGGGATTGCTGACACTACAGTGTGGCATATGGGGCTGCTGAACACCTGAATGTGACTTCCTTCACATGAGACCTTAAACTGAGGTCCAATCTGCTTGAGTTGATGGTAGTCCTGGCTGATGTAAAAGATCTCACTGCACCAACTGAAAAGATTAGAGGATGTTTCCAACTGCCTTGGCCAAAGTTCCCCAAATAGTATAACTACAACCTCATTTCTCCCCCTGAAAAGAGGTCCCTAGCCTAGTGAAACTTACCTGGTCAACAAAATGTAAATAAATACATAAATAAAATAAAATTTGTAAACATTTAACCAGACCATAATATGGAACTGAGACCATTTGGACAAGAGAACTCTCGCAAAAAATAACCCTCAGCAAAGATGAAGTGTTCTTAGCTACATCTGAAAGAGTAGCACAGTGTAAAGACTGGTCATTCTGTGAATGGGCACAAATGATTGCAATGTGTCTCAGTGGGCTGGCCAAAAAACGCCTGCTTTGATCTAGAACCATCAAATGTGAATGATTATAGGAAGCTAAAAAAGGAAGTCCTTACACGGTTATCTTACCCTAGTTATCTGGGCACAGTTATCTCATGTCTGGATCAGGGACTTGGGAAAAACCAAGGGATTACAAATGTTTGATATCGTTCACCTGGGCAATAAGTGGCTTGAGTGAACTGAAGACTATGCTCCTTGAATCATTAAACCAGTACTGGAAGACTGTTTCCTGAAGGTTTTACCACCCTCAGCTCAGAAATGAGACAGTCAAGGAATTTGTACCTTGACAAAACAAATCATTGACTAGGTTGGACATTGTATGCTAGCTGATTACACCACTTTTGTACTGCAGAAGGCCAATCCACTGAGCACAAAGAGTTATATTTCTTTTTGTCAGCTGTTTTGCAATAAATGCATATAAATGTCATCACAAAAAATATATCACTTGAATGATTTTGTTAGAAGGCAAGCCTTCTCCATCCCAAAGGAGGGCTGCACCCCCATTTATACCAGGTCTTAATGACTATTGGTAGGTTTGGGAATTAGTTACTAAGGTTTAGTTTGTTTATATATTTAGGGGGTAGGTACTGGCATAATTATTTAGTGGTTGTGGTATCATAAGTTTTATTAGAATATTTAACATCTGAATATTAATGGAATGGTGGATATGCATGTATTTGTTCTTATCAGGTGCAATATGTTATTTAAGCAAGTGGTTAAAAATTATTCCACTTGAATAGAAAACATTTTTTTGTCACCTGGAATATGAGTATGTATTTGTTTTAATAATTAATGGCTACATATTATGTGGCCTTAAATATATGTATTTTTTATTTTTATTTATATTTATTGTTTTTTGGTATTTAAAACAAGCATAAAACTTGTATATCTTATTTAGATGTATATCTAATACTAAGGTATTAATAGTGGTGAGGTATAATGCACACTGTCACTTTAAATGCTGACGTATTTAAATAAGAATGCACCAAGGTTTGGATGTACACTGATGACACTTTTGTAAAGTGAAACCGGTCTGTGGGGCAGACTGTGCCAGGAATAAATGGCTTTATCTCTCGTAGCGCCTCTTTATTGAGTGCTGGAAGTGGTTTTGGACTGAATATTCAGTATTTTCCATGCACCTGAGGCTGGATACGTGCACCGACTGTTTGGGTCTGTTTAATGTTCTTTCGAGTGCTGTATCAGCGTGTAATGCAGGCCTAGGGTTTGGCTTGTTAATGGAACTGTGAATTAATCAAGTTAACATGGTGGTGGAATTAGACAATTGAGAAGTATACAGTCGCTTGGAAATGGCAGTACATCTGGAGCTTAAACAATTTATTGACAGTTTGGCAGTGGATAAAGATGATGTTTCGGTGTTTACCACAACTATTATAGATGACGAGTCTCCTAACGTTAAGGGGCAGATGAACATTAGGCAACATTTTAGGCAACTAAGTGAAGTGACTAAAAATGTACGTTCATTAGTATGGCATACAAAAATTGCTGAAAGCATATTTAAAAGCGAAAATAGTTCCGTGTGGCCTTAGGGTTCAGCTTGAACCAGGATTGGGAACTGAAGACGCTGAGTTTATGAGAAAGTGGCGTGATATACAAATAGTGGCTTCCAATATGTTTATGGAGTTGCTTGTTGAACATTATGATAAACAGTTTCCTGATTTAATGGCTAAATTAGTGGAAACTAATGGACGTACTAATGTGTATAGTGGTGTAAAGGAATATGGTGAGATATATTCTCAGTATTTGTCTGAAATGGATAAATATGATAAAGAGCTGCAGGGGCAAAAGTTGAGGAAGTATCAGCGTGATTTAAATGATTTTAAGAATGACATGGTGTTCACTTGGAAGCGTCATAAAAAGGGTGTACGGTTTGAAGAAAAAAATCAAAGTAGACCCAAACGCAAAAGAGTGAGATCAATTTTGCGTAAGCCCAAGTCTACCTACAGTGTAACTGAGATGTCATCTAGTTTTTCAAATACTGATACGGAGCCAGAACAAGGAGAGTTTAATGTCTCTATGTCACCTGTGCCTAAAAGAACTAAATCCCCTTTAGGAGGGGAGGTCGCAAACATCACAAATGACCAGTTGGAGGCGAGGTTTCGAGCCAGTTGGTAGACCCCACGGACCCAGTTTCAGATGGACGTTTTAATGATGTTAATAATGTTCACAGTAATTTTAACCAAATAGTGGTTAATCTAACCAGCTTTTCTTTCTCAGAATGTCAGTTAAAATTGCTTAATAAAGGTTTGGGGTTTGTTCCCTCTTTTTTTGTGTCACATTATGACATTGTTTGTGATTTAAAAAATTTTGTAGAAATTTAAATTTGAAATATTATTTTGCCCAACAGGATATTACCCCAGTAGTGAATGATGCAAGTACTTTTCGGTTTAAAAAGTCGAATTTTCAACCTGCATATAATAAGACAGTTAGAACATTTGAACAACTAGTTCTACAGGAATTACAGGTTAATCAGGCAGATATTTTTAGGTGTCCTTCCCAAAATTTGACAATGGAGGAACATCATGCTTTAAAATCTCTAGCAAGTAATGAAGAAATAGTAGTGACTAAAGCGAACAAAGGTGGGGCGATTGTTATTTGGGACAAGTTGAAATATGAAAGTGTGGCTAATAGACAATTGCGGGACCCTATTTCATACAGTCTGTTTTTTATGGATCCTTGTCAGGGGTTTAAATTTGCTGTAGATAAGTTTCTTTTTGAAGCTAAACAACAAGGTATAGTGAGTGAAGAATTAGCAACACAGTTAACAGTAGATAGTCCCTCTTTCCAATATTTTTATCTGGTTCCCAAAATTCATAAGACTTTACATAACTCCCCTGGTAGACCCATAGTGGCAGGTCGTGGTTCAGTTATGGAACCACTGTCGGAATATCTTGAATTTAAATTAAAATCTTTGTTAAATTTGATTAGAGCTAGACTTAAAGACACAAAACATTTTTTGACACTGATGGGTGATATACAGTTATCTAGTGATAGTCAAATGGGCACACTAGATGTACAATCCCTTTATACTAGTAGTCCCCATTTTGGTGGAATTAAAGGGGTTAAATACTGGTTGGAACAATCAGGGTTGTATTCCATAGTAGAAATTGAATTTTTGTTATCAATGCTACAGTTTGTATTGGAGCATAATGCGTTTAAGTTCAATGGGACCTGGTATTTACAGGTTAAATGTACAGCTATGGGAGCTACATTTGCTCCCATTTATGCTGACCTGTTTATGGGATATTTTGAGATGGTGTATATTTATTGTGAAAATTTTCCATATTCTGAACAGCTTGTGATGTGGCGTTGTTATTTAGACGACTGTTGGGTCATTTGGCAAGGCAGTCTTGATGAGTGGGATAGTTTTAAAAGATATCTAAATAATGAGTATGGAATTATTTTCACTGGCATATTAAACTTATTTACGGTAGATTTTTTGGATGTTAGTGTTACGAAACTGTTGGATGGTACATTGTGTACTTCAGTATATAGAAAACCTTCTTCTAAAAATTCTATTCTTCATGCCCGTAGTTGCCATCCACCACATATGGTTAATAATATCCCAGTGGCCCAGTTCCAGAGAGTTAGACGCATTTGCTCCAATGCTAGTGATTATAAACGACAAGCGAGTGACCTAAAATACAGATTCCAAGCTCGGGGTTATGATAAAGGGTCAATAGACAAAGCATATGACAAAGTTCAGACTATGGATAGGGGTGATTTGTTGAAGGACAAGATTAAACACACATCAGGTCAGTTTAATAAAGTCCGATTTGTCACTACTTATGCTAGTAATTCATTTAAAATCAGGGAAGTGATATCAAAATATTGGCACATTTTATATATGGACCCCTTTTTTTCGACTTTGATAAATTCTAAGTGTGAATTTGGATATCGGAAAGGCAAGTCAATTGGGAATAACTTGGCAGGTTTTAAGAAAGGTTTAGATAAAAAAATATCAGTACCTAGAATGGTAGGTAGTACATAGTGTGGACATTGTAAATATTGTATAATAATGTCTAAAACTAGCTCCTTCACATCCATCAATACAAGGAAAGTATATCATATTAATACTTTGATTACATGTACGAGTTCTTGGGTAGCTTATATGGCTATATGTCAATGTGGTGCATTTTATGTAGGACAGATGTCGTGTTCATTAAAGCAGTGAATAGCTCTTCATATTAGTGACATAAAATGCAAAAGACTGCGTAGTGCACTATATAAACATATATTGCAACATTCGTCAGCTCATTTTGTCTTTGTAGGAATTGACAAAATCAATACATTAGTTAGTGATGAGATAGCCATGCACAACATGCTGACTTCTAAAGAACGTAGATGGATTGTGAATTTAGGGGCAATGTTTAAACCAGGTCTTAATGACCATTGGTAGGTTTGGGAATTAGTTACTAAGGTTTAGTTTGTTTATATATTTAGGGGGTAGGTACTGGCATAATTATTTAGTGGTTGTGGTATCATAAGTTTTATTAGAATATTTAACATCTGAATATTAATGGAATGGTGGATATGCATGTATTTGTTTTTATCAGGTGGCAATATGTTATTTAAGCAAGTGGTTAAAAATTATTCCACCTGAATAGAAAAAAACATTTTGTCACCTGGAATATGAATATGTATTTGTTTTAATAATTAATGGCTACATATTATGTGGCCTTAAATATATGTATTTTTTATTTTTATTTATATTTATTGTTTTTTGGTATTTAAAACAAGCATAAAACTTGTATATCTTATTTAGATGTATATCTAATACTAAGGTATTAATAGTGGTGAGGTATAATGCACACTGTCACTTTAAATGCTGACGTATTTAAATAAGAATGCACCAAGGTTTGGATGTACACTGATGACGCTTTTGTAAAGTGAAACCGGTCTGTGGGGCAGACTGTGCCAGGAATAAATGGCTTTATCTCTCATAGAGCCTCTTTTTTGAGTGCTGGAAGTGATTTTGGACTGAATATTTAGTATTTTCCATGCACCTGAGGCTGGATACATGCACCGACTGTTTGGGTCCATATATATATATATATATATATATATATATATATATATATATATATATATATAGATAGATAGATATATAGATATAGATATATAGATATAGATATATAGATATAGATATATAGATATATAGATATATATATATATATATATGTATGTGTGTATATACATATATATATATATATATATATATATATATATATATATATATTCACACACACCATTTCTAAGTTTTCGGAATCTCAGTGAAAGGAGAAATCTCCAGGACACTGCTACATCAAGCTTATGGGAGAAAACCAGTAGTTGCACACTAATGCTTACACATAAGAGCGTTGATCACTAGTCTCACAAACAAACCTGACTCCATATATAAAACCTGGGAAGAATACATGTTGGACTCAGATATGGAAATTAAGATAGGTAAAGACTACATTCTAAAAATGTCATGAAAAAGTGGAACTCAATATAAACTTGAAAACTTAAAATGTTACAGACTATTATTCTGGACATAAAACAAAAAATCTTCCCAGCTTATGTAAAGCAGTTTAGTATGATCTGTGCATTTGTTGTGTAAAAATAGTCAAATCTATTTACACTGAGGTTATAGAATCTTTTTTTTATGGATAGTAATTTCATATAAACATATAATATATTGCTGGAGGCTAGATGTTTACAGGCCCAACTTGACTTAGGAAGCATGGCAATCCTAATAAATAAAAAAAAATGTGATAAAATAATGGAAAATATATGTGTTTACAGGATTATAGGACATTATAGGACATACAATACGGTTGTGTGACAAGATCACTTACATACTGCTAATACCCACCCTCACTTTGTACCTCCATTCTAAAGCAGGTCACTCCCAAAGAACACTTATGAGTACCCAGCTACTCAGTGAGGTTTAATTTAAAAATGCTAGGGTGTCATTTTGTTTAAATTGGAGGAAAAATTTGTTTGACAGGTGGTGTAGACAGTGGGTAATAAATGTATAATCGGTATGTTTTAATTATGAGTTTGTAGAGATTTAAGACCCTAGTTCTGGTATTCATGGAATTGTTTGTCTTGCAAGGATATGGGATCTCAAGGAGAATAGGATTCCTGATTGGCAGAAGGCAAGGCATTGATAACCACATATAAAAACAAGCAAATGGTAGCTCTTCAAGCCTTTCCTAGTTGCATAAGCTAACATTTTACTTGGTTAGGAACCTATCAGGCCTCTCCAGTTGCTTATTATGTCTAGAAAGGTAAATCCCAAAGACTGCATACTGAGGAATAATAACTTCTTTTGACCTGCATGATATGCCTTTATATACAAGTTGTAATAAACAAATAAAATTTTAACTACTATTGCTACATGGTGGTTAGACGAGAGGGAATTACTGACCCAAGTTCTAAAATCCATGATTACATTACCACATGGAGTTGAACATTGGCTAGATTGTATACTGAGACAGTGAAAAAATATTTCAGGTTAGGCAGGAACTCCAGGCCATTTGTTGTAGTATAGAAAAATCCACTTTATTCACAAACAATCACGATGTATAACAGGTTTTAGCGCTTTCATCTCTAACTGAGACTTCATCAGGTTTCTGATGAAGTCTCAGTTAGAGATGAAAGCGCTAAAACCTGTTATACATCGTCATTGTTTGTGAATAAAGTGGATTTTTCTATACTACAACAAATGGCCTGGAGTTCCTGCCTAACCTGAAATACTGAGACAGTGAATTACTTACCAAATGTGGCAATGCTCCACTTTTTTCAATTTAATTGTAGACATATTGTATATTGAGACAGTGAATTACTTACTAAATGTGACAATGCTCCACATTTTTCCATTTAATTGTAGACATTTTCCCATATATTACATGTTCAACAGGCTTAGTCCCTGCTGTAATGAGTACATATCAGAGCAAAATTTGACAATAACACCCAGTTTGCAGTCATCTGCACACTTAGTCATCCAAAGGTCCCAATTCCCAGTCTGGAGAGCAGAGAAGTATGCTGAAAAGGGGAGGTCTCAGTACTGAGCCCTGGGACACATTAGTTACCTTCATAATTTCTGGTGAGATGCTTGCCACCTTATCTATGTGGGATCTCTCTTTCAGCCGGTTGTCTAGCCACCTCACTATGTATGGATCTTCATTTAAGCCACTTAGCTTATTAGCTTATTTTCATTGCCAGCACTGGGTATAATGTCAAATGCTTTGGCCCAGTTCAAAATACACTAAGTGAACAGAACAACCACTGCCAAAAGCCTGTGTGACCTTCTCAAAGAATCAGGATCTTCCTTTGGTAAGCTGTACTGATGGGGGTCTAGCCTGATCAAGTTTTTTTGATATCATAGTTTATGAGGTCAGATGGGATATGTTCCATGGATTTGAAAGTCAGATTAGTCAGGGTAAGGGGTCTCTACTTTCTTGAGTTAGTGCTAGGGTTGTCCCTGTCTATGGCATCACCAGTGCATTTTGCCATATTCTGAGGTTCAAATACCATAGCTAAACTCTGGTTACACATTTTACAGAGAAGTTCCATAAGGGCATGTTTGGCTCTGTTTGTTAGACATCCAGGTAAACTATCCTGTTCCATGGAAATAGTATATTTGGTTTTAGAGGGCATTCAGTACATGCGTCTTTGTAATATTTGGACTTGTAACAGATTCAGGACTTTAGAGGTTCATGAGTTGTTACTAGGAAGTTGATTGGTTGGATCATTTGAAGCCTAGCCACTACAATTCCGACTATATGCTACCTTATGGAATAAGATACTTTTTTCAGGATTAAAGTTTGCACTAATTTTATCTGCTAGTATATATGCTATGTATACTGACTGAGTGGGAGATGCTTTTTAGATAAATTCAGAGTAATGCTGGGTGTTATTTTTTAATTTCCTAATATAATTAAAGAAGGACTTGTGCTTCTCCTTAAATTCAGAAGTTGATTTAAGTTAATGATTTGCCTTGCATGCTCTGAAAGTAGCTTTTAATTCCTTACTGATATTTTTGATGCAGTCTTTATTATAAGACATTTTTATTATGTTGTATGATTTAAGTAGTTTTTTTTCTGTTATAAAGTTTATTTAAGGTAATGGACCACCAGGATTGTTTGTTCTTAAACTTCCTATTACATTTGGCTGTAGTATGGTGAGACAGATAGACACTTATCTGTCTGGGAAGAGAACTCCTTTGTATAAATAACAGCTGTGTTACCGGTGGGTCTGGTGATGTTAAAAGTGAATTTGTATAGCTCATCATAGAGTTTAAGGAGGTTTGTCCAACTGAAATCCTTGAATTCAAACTAACTGCAGAGGGTTTACAGAGCTTAAAAAAGAAGATAGAAATGAATGGTCTGACTTAACCCAGCATGGAGAAACTAGTGTGGTGGTGCATGTAATGGCTATGTTAGTTAAAACTAGTTCAGGAATATGATGTCATGTTGGTTTGTTAACTATTTGTTCCAAAGAAATTTTATTTATTAAGTCTAAGAATCTCTGGACATAGCCAACTTTGAAAGGATAGGTGCTCTTACTAGGTAGTTCCTAAATACACTTGAGAATCTTGCACAGTTGTCAGAGGACAAGGACAGCATCCTGCTCTAGGCTATAAGTTGATATTTCTTAAAATTGAGACAGAATAAACTATAGCAGAATTAAAACTCAAAAGTCCACAAAGAACTCTACAGTATTATGTATGAGTAGTTCACAGCTTAGCTCATGAATTAATAGTAAGGCAGACTTTCCCAAATGTTTAAACTTCTGGTCAAGAATAGGTGGAATTTTACAACATCTCATGACAAGTCGGGGATATGGCTACCAAAGATACATGCTTGCTAAAATAAAAAGGAATGTCTGGTACCTACAGATGGTAAAGAAATGAATGACAAAAGCCCACCCATTTAAAAATTCGACTTTGAGAAAGTTTAAGGAATGGCTAGCCCTGTACCTGCTTAATATGGAAGAAACAAACTCTATCACATCCAGGTAAGAGAACAAAAGGCCCAGCAAAGACCTTACTGACTGTAGCATGACTCCACTCAACTAAAATACGGCACAGAGCTAGGATTCCAGTCTTAGGGAGGCTGGAAATAGTGTTCAGGAAACAGAGAATCCTACCTTAACTAGCTGTACCACCTGTTATCCCTTCTTGGAGACAGCTAAAGATCTGATCAATATAGCAGGTAAAAACACAAGTGGTACTTAGCATCATAAGCTATAACAAGATATGAAGGACAAGCAACACATTAAATTAAAGAATACAGCAGCTACAACCTCTGGGAAATCTAGTATGTGTGCATGTGTGTATGTAGGTGTACTTTTCAACTGTCCAGATTTTCACAGAATATCCAGATCTATGCCTAATATTTTTGGCCTGTTCCTGATAAAATGTGTGGTTTTCTGGCAATTCACAGAGGATTGAAGTAATTAAATAATGGCATACATTTCAATTTCAGACTACATATCCCTCAGAAAATCCATGCAAACACAACTCCTGTTATTCTAGCAACTTTCTAATTTTATAAAAGCAATATTTTAAAAGCTGTCCCTATTTTTGGGCCTTTACCTCCCTTCTATTATTTTAGGCTTGGCCCAAATTTCTCATGCTAAGAGGTTGAGTGGTATATGGCATCTAAGTATGTCTGTGTGTGTGTACAAAACTTTTTTGAAGACATAAATTCTAAACCATCACAAGGATTTACTATAAGAACTGTTATCTATTCAGGAGTAAACCATACTAAGAAACATTAGAGTTGGGTACATTGTATAGTCTTTTGTTTATTGAGATGGTAATTTTTGAAAAGTGGGGGAGTCATGTATTAAATAAAACAACTTGATAACTGTTAGCCCAAATACATTAATCATATAAATGCCCTTAACCTTTGGAGTTAAAAGGCATGTACAGCCAGCCTGGCTATAGAGATCTCTCACATTTCTAAACCAGATGAATTATAGAGAGATGGTTTCCTGTCTATTCAGCATTTGAAAGATGTTCAATAATTACTTTTGAGTTCATCAAGGGAGAACCAAAACTAATATACTGTGGCACAATTACACATTTGGGCAAAAACATAAGAGTCAAGCCTTACAGGGCTCCAGAGGTGCCGTTGGAAGCTATTAGACAACTAGATATGATGAAGGAATCCCATCATAGCTCTCAACCTCTTAATGCAAAAAATCTGGGCAAAGCCTGATAGAATGGGAGGGGCAAAGGCCCAAAAATAGGGACAGATTTTTAATATTGCTTGTATAAACTTAGAAAGTTAATCGAATAGCAAGGTTTGTGTTAACATGCATTTTTCTGAAGGATTTGAAGTACGAAACTCAAATGTATGTAATAATTTAGTGACTTTGGTCCTTAGGTTATTCCAGTGTTTTGGCAGAAAATCAGATATTTTTTAAGGAACAGACCAAAAATATGATGCGAAAATCTGGACATTCTGTGAAAATCTGGACATTTGAGAGGTATGAATCCCTTACTGTCCTGTACAGTCCATTTTTTATGGGCAGAAACAAAGCCTTATGGAGATAAATGCAATTTCTGATTCCTGAATTAAACCTCTGAGATAAATGCATATCCTGAGATATGGATGTATGAGTTAACAGAAGGGTGGGAAAGATGAGATGTCTGGCCACCCTTTATCTTACTAAAGGATAATGGTAGATACCCTTGGTAGTGCAAGCAAAGAAAAAAATAGCCCTTTGAATTTTAGATGACTTATTTTAATGCAAGGTACTTCCCATTGGGTTCATGATACCTCCAAAACATTCTAGCATCTAATGGATTGGATAGTATGACCACACTGCCAGTATGCAGGGGCAAACCATGACAATGCAGCAATATTCATTGAAGATCGAGAGTGATTTATATAAAGTCCATACTGTTGTAGGCTCTCTGAGATCAGCTGAGCTCACTGCAAATTACGGTAAATGTAAATTGGGTATAGCAGAAACTAAGTACTTCAGACATGCAATTGTGTTAAGGTAGTAAAACTCTAAATTGAAAAAAAATAGAAGTAATTCAAAATTGGCCACATAGGTTCATAGGTTCATACTAGGCTATCTATAAGCATTTATAAGCCTAGCCAGAGTGTGTTTGGCTTTCGCCACCCATTTTAAATTAATTTTGCTATGCCCTTTTTTGAGGTTAGTATACTGTGCCTCTGTCTAACAGTGACACAGAAGTGATACCCGGGGTAAACCTACAATCTCCCATCCACTCATCAAGATTCCTCTTGAAGAGAGTCAGTGAGGGACTCTGCCTAACCTTGACTGGGATTTTATTCCAGAGTGAAGGGAGCCTCTAGGTTATGAATCTGTCCCTCCAGCATGTCCTATTTATTTCAGTGCTGAGGTTCAAGTCTCTCAAGCACGTAGCTCGATGGGATTTGGATTTTCTGAGGTGCAGCATGTCCATTAATTCCGGGTTGGACATGGCTTTATATGTCAGGCACAGATCGCCTCTGAGCAGGCGGTTTGCCACTGAGTAGAGATGGAGTTTCTTTAACCGGGCAGCATATAGCATCTGTTTGAGCCCTTTGATCCTCTTGGTGAGGTACGTTTGGGGTCTTTCCAGTTGCTGCAGGTGTCTGGTAAGGTACATCCCAAAAGGGGCATTGTACTCAATTATGGGCCTGATGAGGGATGAGTAAAGAGGCACGATGACCTCCCCTGATCTAGATGTGAACCCCTTCATGATTAGGTGGGCTATATAAAATGTTTTTCTAACCACTTTGGCCACGTGGTTGTCAAATGAGAGATTGCTATCAGCTTGGGTCCCCAGGTCCCTAATTACTTCTTCTGTACTTAATGGATTACCACCTATGTGGTAATTTGTGGGCACTTTGTTTTTGCCAAAGGGGATGACTATACATGTTTTGGCATTTAGCTTGAGGCCATGGCTCTGGCACCAGTTGTCTGTTTCTATGAGGCCCTTTTGGAGGATGCTTGTGTTGGCTCAAGAGTCAATTATGGCGCCCAGTTTGCAGTCATCTGCGAACTTGGTCAGCCACAGTCTTTCCGTGTTGGCCTGTACCTCTGAGAAATATATACCGAACAAGAGAGGTCCCAGGACTGAGCCTTGTGGGATGCCACTTGTAACTGGTTTGGAGTCTAACATGGCTCCAGCAATTCTAACCATGTGGGCTCTGTCCTTTAGCCAGTTTGCAACCCATCTAGTGACATAGGGGTTTATATTTAAGCTGGTGAGCTTGTCTATAATGCCCGAGTGGGGTATTGTATCGAAGGCTTTTGCGAGGTATAGGTAGGCTATGTGGAACACCATCCCCTCGTCAATGGCCTTGGTGACTGTTTCAAAGAAATCGACCAGGTTTAAGAGGCAGGATCTGCCCTTAACAAAACCGAACTGGGTAGGATCCAGTGTCTGTAGGTCCCCAATATTTTTATTTATGAGGTCCATGATGATCCTTTCCATAGCTTTGCAGACCAAGCTAGTCAGGCTTATGGGACGATAGTTTCCAGGATCCGTTGAGGCACCACCTTTGTGGAGAGGGACCACTGTTGTTGTACGCCACTCTTTGAGTACATATCCTGTAGTAAGGCTGAGATTGAACAGTAGTTGTATGTTTGGGTTTAGCTCTTCTTGGAGTTCATGTAGGACGCAGCCCGGGACACTGTCTAGTCCCATTGATGCTGTGTTTTTTGCTTTGGAGAGGGTTTCCCTTACCTGAGCATCTGAGATGTCAGGGGGGCAGCACTCTGCTGGGATAGATATTTGCCCTTTGGTGGGGAGTTTGCGCTGAACCTGTCAGCTAGGATGTTGGCAATGTCTGTGGGTTCGGTGTATTTTTTGTCATTTTGGACTAATTCTGAGCATATCTGGGAATTCCCACCCAGGTTCCTAATATAACTAAAGAAAGCCTTGTGACTATCCTTAGTGTCCTGTGCAATTTTTCTCTCGAAGCTGGTCTTAGACGATTTTATGAGTGCCCGTAGGTTTTTGCTAATACTGATCAGAGATGCCTTTCTTTTTTGGGATTTTGCTCTATCATGTAGTAGCTTCCTCCTTCTATTGTATAGTTTGTTTATGGCTGGGGTCCACCAGACAGGAATTCTGCCTTTGGAGGATTGGGTCTTGGTTTTATTTGGGATTGCATGATCCATGCATTCCTGAAGGTGTTCATAGAATGCATTTATAAAGGATTCTGCGGTCTGGGCCGTATTTTCCACAGGCCCGGGGCTTTGAAGGATTCCACCTCAGTTTTGAGGACTGTGAAATTTGCTTTAGAGAAGTTTTTCACTGTGGTTTTCTGGGCAGGGGGTTGGGTCGGAATGTGAATATCCAGTGAGATTATTTATGGTCTGATCTTACCAGTGAGGGATACACTTCTGGTCTGGAGCATAGAGTCCCCATGTTGGTGATGATCAGGTCCAGTATGTTTTCCCCTCTTGTGGGAGTGGTAACAAGTTGTTCCATAGCATTTGAGTTTATAAATTCTAGCAACCTTTGGGCTAGGGTGTTGGAGCTAGAGTAATGCTCCCAGTCTATGTTTGGGTAGTTGAAGTCACCCAATATAATGGTGTTTGGAGAGACCTTCATATTTTCCAGTGTTCTCAGGAAGGCCGAGTGAGGTTCCTGGGTTTGGGAGGGTGGTCTGTAGCAGGCTATAAACTGGATGGCAGTTTTACCCACTGTTAGTTTCACATGGATAGTCTCTGATGCTTCGTGCTGTACCGCCAACCTGGAGGTGTGGGTATCTTTGACAAATATTGATACCCCCCCTCCTTTTGTGGTTCGGTCCAAGTTTTGGGGCTGAAAAACATGGTATGAGGTATAACCTGGTAGTCTTGGGGTGCTCTCGGGAGCCTTGAACCAGGTTTCTGTTACTGCACAGATATCGATGTTCTCCATGCTAAGGAGAGTTTTGAGTGCATGCATCTTGAGGTTTAGACTTCTGGCATTGAGTAGCATTACTCTTAGTTTCTTATCCCTTGTGATACCTATGGAGTTGGGTTTGTCTTTTGAGCCTTGCCTAGAAAAGGCACTATGGGGGTAGCAAGAGCCTTTGCCAATATCCAAAAGCCCAGGGGTGACAGGTGCAAGCCATCTCTAGCGAAGCATCGTGGCTTGTCGAGCATGTCATCCCAGGCTGACAGGCATTGGATCCCCTTTGAATGACACCAATACTTAAGCCAATTGTTGAAATTGATCATCTTGTCTTCATATTGTGGCATCATTCATGGTGAGGGTAAGATGCTACTCAAGGTCAGGGTCGTACCGCCCTGGGCGACATGCTCAGAGAGCTCCTCTATGTCTCTTTTCATGTAGTCCAGGGAGGTACATCTCAGGTCATTCACACCAGCATGGACAATGACTGAGTTATATTTGTACTTGCCTTGGAGTGACCTGAGTGCTTGTGTTATGTAGCGGATCCTAGCGCCGGACAGGCAGCTCACCGTGACCTACTCCTTGTTCAGCCTGGTGAGCAGGACGTCAGTGTGCCTGACGATAGAGTCACCTATTACAAGTGTATCAGGTGTTTTGTTTAGCCTTAAGGGCTGTGACTGTTCGGCACACTGGCTTTGTGAGCTATGTGTTGCACATGTTTTGTTTTGGGGTAGCAGTTGCTTGGGTGTCTGCTTTGGAGGTCTCTGCTGCTTAGGCAGATTTTTATTTAGAGCCTCCAAGTATGTTTTTGTGTGTTTATGTGTTTGGTTTGCTGTCGTGGTAGGTCTATGTGAGACTGGAATTGTAGTGAGTGTGGTTTCCTTCTCCTCCTGACTGGTTACGCCAGTACTGAGTTGAGAGAGTTTAGCCTCCAGTTTGGCTATATGGTTGCATCTCTCACATGTGTTGGAATTTGTTGGGAGAAGGAGAGGGTTGTCTCTGTATATGAGGCAGTTGTAACATTGCCTCAAGATTCCCATATTCACCAGCTGGACCGGAGAGGAGATTGACAACTGACCTTTGGACATGCTATAATAGTATTGGGAATTCCTTTCTAATTGAAAAAAAGGGCCAATGGGGAACAAGGTACTCAAGGGGAGTTTGTGAGAGTGTAGTGCATTTAATTTTTTAGTGCTGACTTAGTGAGCAAGTGCCAGGTAACTTAAATGCAATGTGTTACAGGTAACTTAAATGCAAAAACAACAAACAGTAACTTTCTTTCAAGTGAAACAAGGAAATAAGTACTGTAAGCAATGCAGATATCACTAGAGATACACAGAAGCACTTAAAAGCCATGTTTTAGGTGGAATTAGCGTTTCAGGGAAATAACAAGCAAACAAACAACAAGCATACAAACAAAGCTAGATTCAGCAGGCCTGGATCTAGTCTATGCTACAGCAAACAAGGTGTACCAATTTGAGAAAGAAACAGTTAAAATATGCAGGCACTATAAGCCTTTAACCAGAAATTCCCAGCTCAGAAGGGCAGAGTCCAGCCTCTTCTCCCACAAGAGTGCAGACCACGAACCCTCTTAATGTAAAATAACTGGCCTGAAGCCCAAGTGCTTAAACCAGAACTAATACACTTTTAGAATAACAGACACTGAGCCCTCAATCACCAGTTCCCAATTTAGAAGGATGTAAGCTACCTGTCATCTATTCAATAATCATCAGGTCAATTCAATATTCTGTGTGTGTGGGGTGGGGGGCTAACAGGGATCGATAGGAAATGTGTCCCCAGTTTTAGTATCTTGCATGCCCCTTGACAGATATCATGAAGGCAAAAGTGTCATAAGAGGTCAAATGAAAAGAGGGCACAGGGAAAACCATTTCAAGTCATAAAAAGCTGCCTTATGTTTTCTTCCAATTTTGGTTGCCTCAAACGTCTTCAGGTAATTTATAGCAAAAACTCGATTCTTATGTGGGGCTTGGAATTGTTCTGTAACAAGCATTCAGTGCTTAGGATCACAAAGTTTATTTTCTTAGTTCAAGAAGTTTTCTCACTTCAAGTAGTTAAGTATGCCACAATTAAAAGCCTCAACAATAAATGGGATTTTAATATCTTAAAGTATTAGCTGTTAATCAGGCATTTACTTTTGGTGATTGACCATGCCCTCTTTAAATGGTTATACTGGCATAAAGACAAAAAGTGCTAGAAAAAAATCTCATTAACTTTACAACTTTTCCATTTTGTGGATCATAAGGAAGCCCAGCGTAGAAATGCTGATGGCCTTTGTAGGGCACAGTCTCTGGACACTGCAGTTGCTTTAGCCCACGGATCTGGACTAGGGAACCTGTGTAATGGTCCTACAGGTCTCCTAACTGAGAAGAAATATTTTACCCTATTCTGAAAAGTCTTAATTGCTTAGTAACCAAACTGGCTTGTTCTTTAAATGGTTAACTTGAAAGGCATTCTCTGGAAAGTGGGCATGATGAGCATATATACCCATTTAAAGTTAAGTGTTGTAAAATAGAGGCAAAACTAATGAAGGCCTGAATAGGCACAAGGCCCCAGTATATATTTTCATGCAATTAGGGAAAATTAAAGAGCTTGCTAAACAAAATAATGGTATTATTTGTTGTATACAGGACTGTTTCTTGAATCACCTACAAAGTCAACCATGTTTATCTCTGAGAGATAGAGAAAACAGACTGTATTCTGAAATTATTGATGCTACCATAGGAAAACTACTTCATCTCAGCAAAGTCCTCTTGGTTTTCTGACTTCTTTCTTTCTTAATCTTGTCTCAAATCCAGAGTACCTACATAGATAACAAAATAATGCATGGAAATGTTAAAATGTGCTTCCAAAACTTAAACAACTGCATTTTCATCATTATAAGTCGATCTAGTCGACTGTTGCCATAAATCTTTAAAGTGCTCCAATGAGTTTTCCATGGAAGAGTACTGAATATGTATAATATTTTCTTAACAAATACTATATAGACTCAGATACTGCAAGAAAAACCTAAAATGCTGTTGCAAGTATACAATGTTTGTTTGTCTCCAAAACTAGGTCCTCTTCCAGAAACAGTTAACAATTTTTGGAGAATGGTGTGGGATGAGAACTCTGCTGTCATTGTGATGTTAACCAACTTGATTGAACAAGAAAAAGTAAGTAATTTTCCTCACTGCTTCATAAGTGTTTTCTTTTTCTACTTCATAAAAAGTAATTTGAGAATAAAGGTAGAGCCATTATCAGAAGAAAAGCAAAAGTGATGTAGCTACTGTTATTGACATCTAGGATGGCTGAGACATACCCTAGTCCCAGGGATGCACACTCTGCATGGTGACCCAACTAGAAAACTACAACTCACAGTTTAGCTGCACACAATAGATCTTGTAGAAAAGAACTTCCTTAAAGGCAGTACATTATGAAGCTAGAAACCTGGGATGCCATACTATTCTATAGATCCTAGAGACGACATGGTTACTTTAACGACAGGCACTTTCCCTTGTTTTTTTTTCTGGTGTTTCAACCTCTCTTAGTAGCACATACTATAATTTTGGAGTTATGCATATGTAGAACTAAATTAGATGATTTAACAAAAGTGCACATTTCTTTGGAGGGAAGTGTATCCTAATAATCCCTCTCACCTCACCTGTGTTCTGCTAATGGAAACTGATGTGGGAGGTACTTCAGCTTGCAGCACAAAAATATGTTTTTTTTTTTTCTGAACATCTTCGGTTATCGATGTAAATGGTTCTGCAGTATAGTAATATGTATATCAGGGTTTATAAGTATGAGTATTCCTCCAACAGATTAAATTGGCCATTTTCTTACTACGTATTAGAACAACAAATTCACTAGATGAACACTTCCATTTTGTATTAATTAAAAAAATATATAGAGGAGGTACAAGATACTTAGACTAAATTTTAGAAGCATTAATTTCTAATTTAATGTGGTAACTACCATCATCACTGCTGTACTGTTTCTGGACGATCATGAATACACTCAAAAGCCATGCCCAAACAGGAGAATCATGACATCTTTCAATTTGATTTTTTTCTTATAGTTTTGTTTATTTAGTTTTCTAGAATATGTTTATTGGCTAAAATAGGAAATTGGTAACAAGGCAAAGGTAAAATGCATTTCCAAATAATGAAAGAAATGGCCATGGTAACATAGTAATATACTTATTCAGGAGCAGACATGGGCTTGAGGTGACATCAAGCATGTCCCAACATGCACAGAGTAGCAAAGTTCATTGCATTCCCTTATGATAAGTGAAGTAAATTTTGTTGTAATCAAATACAAATGTTTAACCTGACCTTAAAGAAAGCTGAGGTTAATCTTACTCAAAGAATAGGAATTGTTGGAGTGCATACCAATGCAGTTATTAATAGTCTGTAATCTTTCCTAATTTGTCATAAAGTCAAAAATACAGGAGCAAAAGAAAAACAGTTTAAAGCAAGATCAAACATTTTTTGAAAAAAACAAGAAACAATTTGCTTTTTCATTCATTTTATTGACTGATACTGTTCTATTGTCCTTATTGCTCTTTACTGAATTTTGTTACCTTATATTCAAATAGCTTTCTTCCTTTAGTGTTACTGACATTAGGAATACTTCTACTTCAGATACCAATCATGTTAATAGAACGGTCAGATGCTGAAAAGTGAGTAACTGCCATAGGAAACGGGGTGTAAATGAACAAGGAATTCACATTGTAACCCATGTTTTGTTTCTCAGCTATGCAGTAATCATCCACAATAATGATCACATTGTGTTCTACAGCCATTTTATAGCTGGTGTGCATTCAGTCATGTGCTATCGATCAAGTGTCATGATAAACTGATTTATTTGTGTGTTTAGCCCACTTCAGCAGAGGTATAATATTTGTCTCTGCTACCAGTGACCCAATTTCAGTAAAAAGCCTAGGAATCCAGAAGGCTGCTTAAAGGAGTAGACTTGAGTGGCAGAATGCCAACTGGCTTATCTTTAGATGGGGAATCAGGATCTATTCAGCTTTATGACTTTGTGATAGAAACCCCAAAGTGGTACAGTGGCACAAGTCATAAGAAGGTGGGCAGGTACCACATGCTGCAAGAATGGAAGCATACGTGTGCATAACTGTCATATCAGTATATAGTCACCTACTTGGGGATTTAATGGCTAAATCAGCTGTGATCCCATGCCAGCAGCTCTGAACCAGGGGGATGACCCATTCATTCAAAAATGTGAGACTCAAAGTTTGAAAAGAAGTGTCATGGCAACTAATGGGGGAAAATGAAAAGAAATTGAAACTTTTGATAGAAGGGAAATAGTGGAAGGTTAACAGCTTCAAGTTTCCTGGAAGGATGGATCAGGAGAAGGAAAGTCTGAATGAGGAGGTCAAAGCTAGAATTAGAGTGGCTGCAGCCAACTGGCACAGAGTATCAGATATAGTGTGCAACAGAAGAATGCTAAAAGAGCTGAAAAGTATGGTGTACAAAACAGTGGGGTGACCAGTACTACTGTATGGTAGAGAAACCAGGGCAGTAAAGACAGAGCAGTTAAAGAAGTTAGATGTGATGGAGATGAGGTGCCTGAGATGGGTGGTCAGATGCACACTGTGGAAGAGATGAAGAAATGAAGATATCAGTGCAGAAGCCAAAGTAACTCCAATTGCAGAGAATGTCAAAGAGAACAGATTACTGTGGTATGAGCACTTGTGCAAAAAAGCATAAGACAATGTGGTGAAGAAAATTTGGGAGAGACTGGAAGAAGGTAAGAGGAAACAAGGGCATCAGCAAAGAGACTGATGGATGGTGTGAGAGAAGATCTGTGACAGTCAGGCACAACCGCTGAAGAAGGTAGGGGAGTAGCATTTAATCCAGAAATACAGTAACAGTGGACATGACAGACAGACTGCATATGAGAAAAAGAGGGTTAATAATAACGATGGTACACAAATACTTTGGGCAATGGCCTCTCAAAGAAAACATCCATTTTTGTGGGTATGTGGCTGCAAAGACCTCTAACATATGAAATAAGCTGAGTCTATTGAATGTGCTAGCCTTCCCACGGTAAAGGCTAGGAATAAACCGTGGATTATAGATGCTATAGAATCAGGCTTACACATTGCCTTCCTCCTCATCATCAGCAGCAATTCCTTAATGCAAGGATGAAGACTGCTATAGTTCACTGACAGAGTCCTAACTGGCTCAACAGTGAAGTCCTGAATCAAGAGATCTGTCAAGAAAAGTGCAGAGTGTTCCATGAGGGAGATTTCTACAATGGGTGTGGTTTTATTTATTTTCCTTTCCTTTCTTACACTGTCAGTTTGAATTTGACTTATTTCTCTTCGAAACATTCCGCTGTTTGGTAAAAATCATAGCATCGGTGAAGTTGGCTAATGACCACTGCTCCCCAGCGAGTGTTGTCCAATATCTGTGTTCTTGATGTTTGTCTTTACTTTGTGTTTTAAAAGCATTGCAGTTGACATCCTTTGACTGCCAAATGATTTCTGGGCCTCACACCACTGTGCATTACTTCCTGAAGGAAGTGCAAGCTATGCCATTTCCAGTGGGAAAGCAGTCTACTGGGACCATTAAGTTAAGCATTAGGTAGGCAGAAAAGAAGGATGAGACGACAAATTTGATGATAATGATGATGATAATGATGATGATGATCGTGGTGGTGATGATAATGATGATGATGGTGATGATGATCGTGATGATGGTGGTGGTGATGATGATGATGGTGGTGGTGGTGATGATGGTGGTGGTGATGATGATGATAATGATGGTGGTGATGATGATGATGATGACGATGATGATGAGGGTGGTGATGATGATGATGGAGGTGGTGATGATGATGATGACGATGATGATGGTGGTGATGATGATGATGATGATGATGATGGTGGTGATGATGATGATGATCCATCTTTGACTGACTCTATGTAAGATGTTGAATTAGTAAACCACTGTATAAAATGCTGGCTGTCATGTAGTAATGCAAATATTTCAGGACCTTAAAATTGGAAGAGCAACTATGTCCTGTCACTATCTTCTACTTTATGACTAATGTTAAAGGCTTTTGACAGGTTAATGAATGCCATTTACAGGTCCTAATGTCAGTTATTGATATTTTCTTCCTCCTTTCCTTTTTTGGACTTGCATGCCAGTGAAGACCATGTATGCTGTGGGAAAAATGTCCTAAATTCACATTGAGATTTACCAGCATTTGTTTCACTAATATGAAGAGGAAGATTTAGGACAATACGGGCAATGATTTTCCAAGCAGAGGGGAGAATAATACATCAAAATTCCCATGCAGGGGTTTACTTCCCTTCTTTGAGATGTTAGTTGGCATTCCGGAGCCCTATGATAAACTTAACCTCAGAACAGAATGATGTTAGGTATCACACTCTGCATATGTCATTATGTAAATTCTTCTTAAAATACAGACTTGATAAGTTGGAGGTCGAGAAGTGAGTGGTGAAGAAAGTGCAGTAAGAACTGTAGATCCAATTCCTTTGTAGCTTTTCCAGCTGTTGAAAATCTAGTATTTACTTCTGTCAACCTATGTGGAATGTAGATGCTGTCCTGATCATGTGGCCATCAGATAACTGGACATTATCCAGACTGGCATTGTTTATTTTGTCCTGGGGAACAACATGACAATACAAAATGTCACAACTCCCAGACATTCAGCCTGGCTACTCAGCATTGAAAGAGGGCAAAACTGTTGTCCTACTTCACCAAGATAATTTTGGTTGGTAGATTTTGAATATGGAGGCGAGTAGAAGGGTCATTCTCCAAGCCCCAAACATTCACTGAAGCACTGTCACAGGAACCTGCACTCAAGGCCTTGGAAGACAAGTCTAAGTTTGAATATCCCTAGTGTAAAGTCTGGTGTGCAGCTTCCTCTGATCTCTTCAGGTATTATGTTCACCAGACAAGCCTGAAAGTGCACTTGACCCAAGAGGCCTCAGCTCTGGTATGCATTCCTGCTTATCCTGCACTTTGTTTAGATCCTCAGAACCTTCCCATCGAGCAGTTGTTTGCTGTCTGAGGGAGCATAAGATGAAATTGTAGAATCACACTGTTAGAGAACTAGATATAAAGCTAACATCAGCCCCAGTATGGTTACTCAGGACTTCATGCTACCTTTGATTGTTACATATTCTAGGACCAGCCAGCAGTTCCTAACACCCTGTACTGATGTGAGATGTGTTTCCCCCCGAGAGCTCCTGCCAGAGAAGATTGCAGGGGGTCACGGTTCTCCCTCATGGTCTAACTTATATTTGGAGTAAGTGAAATATGTGGCCTCTGTTGATGAGATGGTAAGGTAAATGATACTAACTCATATCAACATTTCTCCTTCAATTACATCTTCTTCTTGGTTTTCTCTCAGGTTTACAAAGGCCATGATAGACTTGCTCTTATTTCTTCTCCCAGGAATGGCTTGCTAAACTTCTAGGATAAAAGCCTGAGAAGACTTGAGCCATTTTTCTCCTGTACTCAGTCATTACAGATAGCAGTACAGCAGTTCTGATGCTTTCAGTGGCACTAAAAAGGACAGCAACTTTTAAAGCAACCATGTAAGTGTCAAGATCATCTTACTAAACACCCCAAGTGCTGACTTTTATATGAACTCTTTGGCTCAGCATAGATTATATAATGCAATTTTGCTACTCTATCATTGTGGACAAGAAATCTAGAGCTCTGCACATTTGTGGGAAGAGGGTATACATCTCTGCCACATTGAGGCTTATGGTTCTCAGCTATTCATCTCAGCTGTCTCTGATCCAAGTCAGTAGATTTGTCAGGCTCTGAAGGAGCTAGAGTATCTTAAGGAGTCTGTGATTAAGGGTGACCATTATGTGCTTTTGTCCCTTGTTTCTTCACTTAGGTGCCATGCTCTGCATCATGTTGTAGACTTCATTGTGCTGATGGTTTGTCCATGACTGGAGACTCAGGTGTATTTCTGCATAGTATGGCATTACTGATGTACTCCTCGCAGTCTAAGCAAGACTTGGTTAAAACACCCCTAATAGGAAGCAGGCCCTCACCTCTGTAAAGGGTTTCTATATGTATATTATTTTTCTTGGTCATTGAAACTATCCCATGTGAGCCCTGTCTAGTTACCTGTATGTGTTCCTCTTCTGGATCAGGATAGTCCCAGAACAGGTGCAATCTTCCTTGTCTTTGGAGTAAGGCCTTCAACTAATGAAGCACTTCAACATTTTTTAGTCCCAGTGATGTCAGTCAAAATAAAACTCTTTTATTACTCCTTCATCACCCCAGAACATGATCTAGAATTTCTCACAAAGAACAATCCTCTGAGTGTTACCCAGTTTAGGCAAACATAAAAATGGCATAATGTTTCTAGTCATTGTCACCTTCAGACACATTTTGGAGCTTAAGGGTGCTTTCCCACAAGCAGAGTAACAGTTGCAACTCAACATGTCAGGAAAGCTAATCTATATAAAAGATAGTGAAATCCTACCACCAGGTTTCCAAATCATTCGCAACGGCAGACCCCACAAAAAAGGAAGTGGAGTAGCAATAATCTACCCCACCTCCCATACCATAACTCCCTACTCCAATAAAATACCAACCTTTGCCAACACTGAAATTATAATAGGTTTACTAAAAATAAACAACCACAAGTTCATATGTATCGCTGCTCTCTATATTCCCCCTGGTGATAATATCAAAACTCATGAAAACATCCTGTCCTGGTTCTCCTCCAAAATAAAAAATGAAACCTATATACTTGGTGATAACACCTTCCACTGGAATACTATTAACTCTGAAGCCCTGTCCCATATAATCAACCTGTACAACTTCTCCCAACTAATACAATCTCCAACCAGACCAAATAAAGATAGTACCTCGGGTACCATCATTGACTGGATCCTAACAGCTCACTCAAACCTTATCACCAAAGCAGGAGCATTACCTGATCCTCTCAGCGATCATCTACCAGCCTTTGCTGACTGTCTCCCATCTCCACTGTATAAACAATACCACTATATCCAAATGCAGAACCTCTCCTTTTTCAACCCTCTAACTTTCTCTGAATGCTTAAAGCATACTGACTGGTCCCCTCTAAAAACCCTTCCTCCAGATGATGCCATTTCCTACTTTTAACACTCATTCCTAACCCTTATCAATCAGCAAGCCCCCCCCCCCCCCCACTGAACAAAATGCATCAAAACCAATCCCTGCCCATGGTTATCAAAATATACTAAACTAGCCTTGCACCAAAGGGACAAAAAAAATGAAAACAATATCAAAAACATAAAAGCCCTAACACCCTCCCAGAGTATAAGCAACTACAAAACTCCACAAAAAACTAATAATTAAAGACCACAACGCCCACTACTCCAAACTCCAATCCTTGCACTCAACAAATTCCAAAAACATTCTGGGACTCCATCTCATCCATGCTGCATCCTGGCTACAAAGAAAACCCCATGCCCAGACCCCAACCTCTCCAACCTTGAAATAGCCAGCCTGTTCAGCTCATTCTTCATAGACTGCATAGCTAAACTACCAGCCTCCTTCCCACCCCCCTCCTCCACCACCACCCCCTCCTGCTCCAACTACCACCCCAATCATCAACCTTCCTCCACATCTTTCTGCCTCAAGCCCATCCCCACAAGCACTATAAAAAGACTTCTCCTCAAACTCAAACCCTGTCGCAATGCACCCAACAACCTTCCACCCACCATCCTCAAACAATCTGCAGACAGCATTACCTAGCTCATCTCTATTCTTACAAATAGATCCATACAAGAATCATGCATCCCTTCTATCTGGCACCATGCTTACATCATCCCCCTCCACAAAGGTGGCAAAAATACTGATACCACCAACTTCAGACCTATTGCCATCCTTTCCCCTACTTCTAAAATAGTAGAGAAAACAATACAAGCACAACTCTTGTCACACCTAACACTAAACAATCTCCCCTCCCCTACCCAACACGGCTTCCGCCCTGGACACAGCACCATGATTGCCCTTCTTTCCTTTCTTGAAACCATAAACCATGAACGTGACTAAGGCAAGCTTGTATCCACACTATTCCTAGATCTGTCAAAGGCCTTTGACACCATGTCACACACCCTACTTATATCCCAACTCTCCACCCTACACCTCTCTCCCACCACCATCGCCTGGTTTTCCAGCTACTTGTGCAACCGCCAACAAGCTGTCCAATCAAAAACTTCAACCTTCCCTTTCCTTCCCGCACCCACAGGTGTCCCACAAGGTTCTGTTCTTGGCCCTCTTCTCTTTAACCTGTTCATCAACAACTTTCAACAATCCATCCCAGACTCATCTATCATCCAATATGCAGATGACTTAACAATCATCTGCTCAGCCTTCTCCCCCTCCGAGCTCCTAGCAAAAACCCAACTAGCCGTCTCCAAAACAGAAATCTGGATGCAGTCTAACTATCTTGCACTAAATGCAAATAAAACCAAGCTAATGTCTTTTTCCACTACCAAAAACTACATTGACAAATCCACATTCACCATACAGAGCCAAAACAACACCCTCCTTGAAATTGTTCCCAACACCAAGCTTCTTGGCATCATTATTGATAAAGAACTAAAATTTGACATCCATATCCACTCCACAATCAAGAAAATCCACCAAAAGTTAGGTCTCCTGTACAGGCACAACCGCTTCCTAAGCCCCTCTACCCGTCAAACTCTTGCATCCACCTTCTACTTCCCTCCCTTATGTATGGTGCCCCTCTTTTCACCAATCTCCATCTTGGCCTTTGGTTCAAACTTGAATCCTGCTACCAAAAGATCTCCAAATTTGCAACGAACTCAAAAAACTTATCCCACCACTGCCACTCCCTCCTGACCCTTAACTAGCTTGAACTACCCAACTACCCTACTACAACTTACTATTGCCCACAAGCTCATCTTTAAACTTGCCAACTGCCCAGCTCTCGCTACTTCCTTAAAACCTTACATTCCCAACTGCTCACTCAGATCCAAAAACCAAAATCTCCTTCAGGTCCACAAACCTGCACGACCTCATGGCCATCTGTCTCACTCCTTAGCTAAACAGTTGAACTCTCTCCCTACACACCTACACAACCTACCTAACCATACAAATTTCAAATCTCAGCTACTCTCTCATCTTTCTTCCAAATGGGAATGCCCTTGCCACGCTCCAACTTAAACCCCTCCCCACTCAGTCCACCTTGCATTGACTCATCCAACTACCTCTACTATTACTTCATCACATGCAAAACAATCTGTCACCTACTAAAAACTAATTTCTCTCTAATAGCTATTGTACTATACTCTCCAATCTCAAATATACTATTACCGTCTCCATGCATAATATTTTCTTAACCTACTAATGTCTAGTAGCTATATATTTTGAAATGTTAATCCTACAATTGAGTTTATAACAAAAATATTCACTTTATGCAAATGCTGAAATTTCTGTATTGAATTATGCCTTTTCATTTTTGTAACATTGTGACAAAGCCAATTGCAAATATCTTGGAGCTTATCTGTAAATGTTTAATTAGCTGTATGAATTATGTCCTTTTGTAACATGTGAAATGTAACTTGCAATTATTGTGGAGCTTTTCTCCCCAAGCCTCCACTGAAAACAGGCTCTTCTTGGCCCAGTGGACTTCCCCGGTCATCAAACTTAAATAAATAAATAAGCTCCGGGAACAGGCTGACACTGTACTGCTCAAAGAGTCTGTAGAAGCTGTAACAGTGGTGGAAGAAAGAAGAAAGTTATATTCCCATATAACCTTGATCAAAAACGGGGCAGATGATGTCTGTCTTACTCTGAAACAGCAACTTCAACCAGCAAATATAACCAATCCATGCTGCTCCAGACATTTACCATGCAAAGCTTTGCTCCATCAGAAAGTCTGGGTAGTGTCACTGGACAAGAGTGATAATGTTTTGCACATTAGTATCGGCAGTCCATTTGGGAGAATCTTCTGGATTGCTGTTGGGGAGTACAACATTTTCAATATAAAGTGCTGCCATTTTATCATTTTTCAGCACTCAAAGTTGTTGGTTGTTATGGTTAAAGTCTTATAGAAGAAGGGCCTCCTGACAGGTTCTTGGTAGCTCCATCCAAGGTCTTCCCTGCAGATGCTTTGGTCTAGGTTGTCCCTTAGGGGTAGCCATAGGGAAGCAGAAGAAGTTATCACTGACCAAGGCTCCGACAAAGTCCAACTTCAGAGCAAAGTTGGTTACTTTCCAGTGTTGGTTGTTTCTGCTTTAAGAGAGTGCTCAAGATGCCATGTTCTTCTCCTCCTTATTAAGGGCACACTGCTAGGTCCAAGCACAGTGTCTTCAGTGCCTGCTGGGTTTGGTGGTGGTGGCCAACTTCATGCTGATAGTTTTACACCAATGATGGTGTTGCAGTGGACTATGTAACACCAGAGGATGCAGCATCACTATGCCCTCACAGACTACATGTGCCAGACCATTATTGCTGAGTTCTGAAGCTGTGGACAGTTCCCATTACTCTGCTAGAGGACCTTCCCATTTGGACCCTACTACATTACACATCTTGACAGATGAGCTTTTTTTTGTAGGCTGGTAAGCCCATGTAGGCTTGTACACTGAACAGGGAATGTTACATCCCACAGAAGAGGGTATCAGCATCAACCATTTGGAGTTTGAGAGAAGTACTTCTGGCCTTGAAATCCTCAGAGAAACAGTTGCTTCTGGGATCTTTCATCATCTGGTTAGAAAATTTAGTATCTAACAAATGAGGTATAGAGAATCATTTTACTATGCATGGAAATAAACTCTAACTGGCACTGGACAGATAAGTGAACTAGCTGGCATATGCTATGATCTGCATCTCCAGTCCTCTCCTGGAGCTATGGTTTGAGAAGTCATATCAGTTGAGAATCTTCATTAAGTAATTTTTAACCTGTGTTTGTCTGTGATATATGCTCTATAAAATACAGTCTATACATCATTGGTGTACCCAGTAAACTATATCTTATTTTAAGAGAAGCTCATAGTTAAACAGTATCCTACATTTTCTGTCATTCCACTATAGCTGATTTTGGTTATTACGTATATTCCTGAATTCCAACATGTTCTTGTTTCACAGATTTCTGAGGAAAACAATTCCATGCATGTGCAACTCTGCGAGGAAATTTGCATAGGAGGTTACCAGGTGAATGGCCTGAGAGCCTTTTTAACTCTAGCAATTCATGCCCCAATTTTCTTAATTATCAGTGCCCTAGAACTGGAATGACTTCGGTATATGCCTGTGCCTTAGGGTGTCTACAAGTGGCTTCTGTCCATAAAAGCCACAGCTGACAAGTAGGGATGAATTTATGATTTCCCATGCACTGGTCCAATGTCATTTAAATAGGCTTAGAAAAGAGCTGTGTTTGACATACATGGGGAGTCTGTTCCAGAGAAGGAGTAATCTCTGAAACATGCACCTGTTCCTCAGACATGTTTCGTTTATTTCACAGAGAAGGTTCAGATCATTAGATCAGGTAATACTTGTGCTGTTTGTTTTGTGAATGTGTAGCAGATCCATCAGAGTTGGATTGGAGAATGCCTTGTAGGTTAGGTACAGATTGCCCCTCAGTAGTCTGTAGGACACTGAATACAGAGACAATGCTTTGAGGTGGTCCACATAGGACATGTTATTTAAACCCTGTATTCTTTTAATGAGGAATTTCTGTGGCTGCTATAGTTGTCACAGGTACACACTAAAGAGTGCATTATACTCAATTATTGATCTAATGAGGACTGAGCATAGTGGGGCTCTGATCTCCTTAGATCTGGATGCCATGCTATAACGTATAACTTGCACCACATAGAAGTGTTTTCTTACCATCATGGACACTTGTTGATCAACATTCAGGTTATTGTCAACCTGAGTTCTCAAGTCCCTTACCACTGGTTCTATTCTTAAGAGAGTGCTATCAGTGTTGTAATTCGCAGGGGTAGTCATCTTCCGACAAGGTATAAATATGCATTTTTTTTTTTGCATTGAGTTTTAGGCTATGGTTCTGGAACCAGTTACTTGGCTCTCAGACCCTCCTCAAGGATATCTACATCTTTGGAGGAATCAATCATTGCACCCAGATTGCAGTCATCAGCAAATTTGGTTAGCTAAGACCCTTTATATTTGCTATGACTTCAAGGAAGTATATTTCAAATATGAGAGGTCCCAGTACTGAGACCAGTGGAACACCACTAGTAACAGGTCTATTAGTGGAGGTGGATTCCCCCACCATAAGTTCATGTGTCCTATCCATGAGCCATTTCACTATCTATCGGGTTACATAGGGATTTATGTCTAAATTTGTGATTTTGTCTATAATACCCAAGTGAAGTATTGTGTCAGATGCCTGGACCTGGTTGAGGTAGGCAGAATGCAATATTTTGCCTATTATCCATGGCTCAAGTGGCCTTCTTAAAGTAGTCTACCAGGTATAGTAGGGGTGACCTACCCTTGACAAATCCAAACTGGGATGGGTCCAGTATTTGAAGATTTACCATGTCTTTATTTACTAGATCCATGATAATTCTTTCCATGGCCTTGTGCATAACTTATGGATCTCTAGTTCCCGGATCTGTCGATGGTCCACCTTTATGTACAGGGATGACCACTGCAGTTCTCCATTTCCTATGGACAAAGCCTGTCTGGAGGCTGTGGCTGAACAGAGATTCTAGTGGCCCTGACATGTCATATTTCAAACTATTTAGGAGGCATTCCTGGATCTTATCAGGGCCCATTGCTGTAGTGTATTTAGCTCTGGAGAGTGCAGTGAGGACCCGTTCTTTAGTAACAGTGGGGGGATAAATGGTAGAGGGTATTTCCTGAGGAGTAACTACTCATGTTCAAGTCATATGGACTCTGTCTTCTGCTTGTACTTTATTGTTTTTGTGCAACACTTTTGAGCAAAGTGACTGTCCTCTTATCTTGGACTTTCGTAACTATGGCTTGTCACTCTATACTATAAGGTCGAGAGGCATACCTTCAGTTATAACTGAAATGTCATGAAATCACAAGAAATTAATGGCTTTTATTGCATGTATATTCCTATACACTAGGCAGTCATTTTATCATAATTAAAACTAGCCAGTATAAACTTTATATATATTAAACAGACACGTGTATTCCATGTGAAACTGTAGTTTCATTTATTTCACAAAATAAAGAAACAAGCAAGCAGACACACATGCTCCATATGAAGACATAGTTGTATTTATTTGACTGTTTCATAACTAATGATATATCTAGGCATAGATAGCTATTTTTGATATGTTGTTGTTTGTCTTTTCGGCTTTTCCCTGTTAGGGGTTGCCACAGCAGAACTCCAGTCCGCTAATGATTGGCAGTAGATTTTTTTTTTATGGTGCCAAGTTGCCAGTCTGACGTCCAACCTTCAGTGAAGGCATGCCCATTCACGCATGTCTTTTGAACGCCACTCAATCATGGGGAGGACATGCAAACTCCACACAGAAGGCACTCCAGCCGGGAATCGAACAGGAGAACCTCTTGCTTTGAGGCAACAACACTACTGCTGCTAGCTATTTTTGATATAACGTAACAATTTTTTCAGTGAAACAGTGTATACTGCATCTGAGAGCAAATGTGATATTTTGTTGCAAACACAATTTCCTGATAAATCGCAACAATGTAAGATGTCTGTAATACACACTCAATCTGAAGAACACCATTGCACAAAAAAATAAAAAATAACTAAAACTGGAGACATCCTTCTGTGCTTAACATAGCCACCCTGTTGAACAGCTTATTTATATTTATACATTTTACACATGTACATACATACAAATATTTCAGGCAAAAGCAATAATTCCCTTCTAGCCTGCAAAGTTATAGTTTGACCTCATTTCCGTTTTTTATATTTTTTAGCTATCAGGCTGGATTCAGTAAACCCTACATGATCTGCTAAGACCATGTGTGCATCTCAACATGATCTGCACATGGTAGCGCACTGTTTTAGATTCAGTAAGTATCTAGATTCAGCACAGTACACTTTGCGGCATACAAATTATAACATAAACAGCTGAATTGTATGCTAATCAACTGGAAACCACAAATTTGTCCCAGGGGTTCCACCAGTGTCCCTCACTGATATGGGCGATAGTTGCTGACTGAGGTTTCTGACTGGGCATAAACTCTTGACAAGGCTTGTAAGGGCCCCAGGGACATTAGCCTAGTAACCTCCTATGATCCTATGATCCTATAGGGTCACTTCACAAACTGAAATGTTTGCTGATCAGGAGAATACACTGCCCCCCTTCTTTTGCTTCTTGCAGTCGAGCAATGAAAAGATAAATATAGATGATTTTTCTTTTCATGGTGCCTGATTTTCTTTTTTATGTCTTCCAAGCATTCCCACTGATTTTATGCCTTATCACAAAGGTTAGAAAAGAAAGTCCAAAGCTCATCATCTTTGTTCCTTAAAGGATGAGAAGACATTGATTTTGGACTCTAAATGCCCCTGCACTAGAAGAGATGTTCCTGTCCTGAACAAGGGATGTCTATCATGGCTAGAGAGGAGACTGGCTCCACCACAGGACCTGGGTCCTGATGTAGAGCCCCATTATTCCAATGGGCATACCAATGGTTACGTTAAAAGTTATAGGGGTCACTAGGAATCCTTCTGCTATTCAGGATTCTGCTACTAAGTAAGAAAAGATTCTCAATTTGGATGGACCACTACCTCGCATCTCCACATTTAGTTAACTTATAGCTACATTTGGTCATGCATCTGTAGGATCTGGACCTTGGTTATTCAGTCAAAATGCAAGGTTGCCTATTTTGCCACATCATGCCTTTGTGGAAGGTAGTAGGACAGTATTACTTCACCACTGAGGAAGCCCTCCTCTCCATGGAACCTGACCTTAATGTCTGCTGAGATACCTGCTCAGTGCATTGAAGATCATCTCTTAGAAAACATTTTCCTGGTGGGTATCACCTCTGTACATCATGAACTGTATTTGTTTCTTTTTTTCACAGGAATATGGGTTTCATGGGTCTATATTATAATCGCGAAAGTTTAATAGTTCGAATGCATAAACATCAAACTGTATGCATTGAACTATTAAACGATCGAAAACCTATAAAATATTTTTAGGACCAAAAAAAAAAAAATAACGAGTATAGGCAGGGGGCAAGCCACCCTGTACCCCCCACACCTCCACTACTTAAATATACCAACTCCGAGATCACACTACAGGGTAGGAAAGGGAAATCTTCCCTTTCCGCACCATACTCCGTTAAAGTACGATCTCGGAGTTGGTATATTTAAGTAGCAGGCGGTGTGGGGGTTGCAGGTGGGCTTGCCCCCCTGTCTAAACACCCTTTACCTGTTTTTTTTTTTTACAGGGTCTACTAGAATTTTGATGGTTTAATGTTTCGATCACTAAAGTTCGATATTTAGTGATTAAACCTTTGAGATTCTAATATAGACCCAGGTTTCATTAGGATGAAGCTATGTTTTTTTCCTGGAGGTTATTTCCAAGGTTTCCATAAGCCAGTCAATTAACCTCTTAGGTTTTTGAAGTAGCAGCAGAAACCAAGGCAGAGGAGGCTTTTCATAGGCCTTTCATATCCTAGATATGCTCCAACAGCTCAGTTATTACCTGAATAAGTTTTATGAATTTAGGGATATATTGCAGCATTTTTCCTTTGTTCTATGGAGGAAAGGGCTTGCAATTGCCAAGCAGACTTTGAATTGTCAGCTTCATTATCTATTTCCATATGTTGGTCAACTGTCACATTGAAGAATGTTGTAATCAAAGCTCATTTGACAAGAGAAATGTCTGTCTCTAGTTCTTGCTTCAAAAATGCCTCTATTTTAGTCATTTGTGCTGTAGCTCTTTAGGATAAGCAGGTAACATTCCAAACATCATTGCCTGAACAGTGACTCTTGAAGTCAGAATAGTTTTGGAAAGTCAGTCCTCCAGGACTCTGCCATTTGGGATCTGGTCTTGAGTGACCCTCTGGCTCCTTTCACCATAGTGGTATGATCTAGGACACAGCAGAATCTAGATCCCATCAAGCAAGATCCAAATAGTTCAGTAAAATAGATACATTTCTTATTTGACGAACCAGGAATATCTTTAGCATCCTATCCATCTTCAGAAGTATATCCCTGTGTTTCAGCTGCTGCTGTTGTTGGAGTTACCTCTAACTTCGGCATTTATAAAATCTTGTATCACTTAATAATAATGTGGCAGTTACCTGCAAGTAAATAACCAAGAATCATTTGTTGTAACACTGTGGTATCACATGTGGTATGAAATCTACATTTGTTATTTCTTAACTTTTAGGTGGATGCTGCCTGTTGGTTGCAGGCAATTGGTGGGCTCATGGGCTGAGCATATTTATGTAGCATGCATATTATGGTATGGCACGCATGTGTCAGGTGGTAGAATGTCCAAACCTCAACCCATGCTCAAGAAACACAGAAAATGCAATGATAAAGTCAAAATATGTATACAAGCTTTCACAGCAACATGGATGCTTGATTGTAGCCTCTGTAGAGACTAGGACTATTACTTGTTTCTTGTAGTGCAGGTTGAAGAAACTAAAATAGAGAAGCACCTTGTGTTCAGTATTGCATGCGCTCTTCTATAGGAGATTTTCTGCTAACTTGGCACCCCGTCTGCCTAATCACTAGACTATTAATTGCAAAGTAAAGACATTCAAATGTTTTGTTGCTCATACAGGTAACTTACATGTTGCCATGGTTTCAGTGGTATGGTATATAGTATTAGTTGTGGGACAGTGTGCACTAACAGGGTAACATTAGTACAATGGAAATGAACAAAAGACAGGAGGTAGTAAAAATGGTCATTTCATAATGCTTGCTATATTACAACGCATTCTACTGCCCACTAATATATGGCACCCCCGCCACTTGATTAAATCACATTAATTCCCTAGCTGCTGCATATTCCATCATCACTTCCTGAATTTCAAGACATTTTGGGGTACAGATAGCTGCCATATAATACCTTCATTATTCATGAAGCGAGCTTATCAGCATAGCTGCAAAGGGTATAATCTGATCTCACTGGGACTGACAGAGAAATAAGGTCTTTGCATGAGATAGCTGCCTGATTCCAGATGTGATTTACAGACTACAGGATGCATACATTTATTAATACTTCAGTAAGGTACCTCGAAAACATCAAAATTAAACACTGTTGTGATGTATGCAATACTAGACTGCTGACATTGTATAGGAACTCAAAGCTTATTTGGGGGTTATAAGAAAGTTCTTTATCTTAAAACAATAAATAATTATTGAGCTAAGATTTTCAATATTTAATTGAAAAACAAACTGACACTACAATGAAATTACATACTATACTTGAAGAATACGTGGTAAATTGCAAGTTATTGCAGCATCAACAGAATTGTTTTTCCATTTTGCTATGTTCTATTTGTTGCACAGTACACTACTCCTGTACCCGTTGCTCAGTACACTATTGTATTCTTTGGGACTTTCTATACATACTTATGTCTTTGCATAGCATCAGTTGTGTAGTAGCCATGTTGTAGCTCTGAACCTCAGTACTGTTTATGTGCACTGCTCTGTCTAATTGTCTGACCATCAAACACATTTGCATGTCATTATCATCATCACTGTTATCAATCACAAGAGTTCAGGGTGTCACATCAACCGTCAACACCTCTCTCAGTTCAGTACCACTTTTCTACTTTCTTCGACAGTCATACCTAATTATCTCACATCTTTTCTCTGTCCATCTCTTTGTTGAACATCCTTCCTTCATCTTGCCTTCTTCCCATGTTTACCAAATAATTTTCACCACATCATCCTCTGCCTTCCTGCACACATGCTCAGACCACTATAATCTGCTCCCTTTTACCTCCTCTTCACCTGCAGCTTCCTCAGTTCAGCTCTAATGTAATGCATGTATATCCTGTATATTATTCTAATGCTAGGTAGAACAGCACACTTAGTATAGCTAATCCGGATAGGATTCAGTTCCCTGCTGGCATATTAGAAAGTGGAACAGCAGACAGTATATCTTCTGGAGTCTGCTCCATATAATCACACAATTGTAAGCTATTTTTCAGCTTTAGAGACAAAGCAGAAAGCTCAGCTATTTAACCTTGTCACCACTAATGTAGTTCAGTTTATAACTATGCAGTACTCTGTGGAAGTCAGTGGCTTCATAAATGTATCAAATGCATGTGTGCTTACAACACAAACATCAACTAAACATTGTAGCTAGTCTTGGTCTAATAGTGAAGGTGAAGATATATGTAAGTGCATACATGGCATATAAAAAGATCATTTTTATGGCCATTATTAATTTTGGTGCTGAGAGCAAGGCTCATAGCTTGTATAAAACAAAACTTAGTGCACAGGTTGTGTTTTTTGCAGAGTTACTCCGGTATACAACTGTCATTTGTTTTCATGCATATTGTTTTCACGTGTGGTTTCAGCATAGGAGTGTGTTCCTTAGAACATATACCGATCACATACTTATTAGTTTACCCCTCAAGTGTCTGGCAGTGCCCTGTATAGCCAAAAGCACATTAAGCTGACATTTTTCCTGTAAAAGAATCATATAAATTTCATCAACACTTAGTTGCAAACTGAACAACTAGTTTGCAGTGACAAGCACTGTCCCCAGGGTTGAAAACCGGATACTCTTGGCATTACTTTATATTCTCACTCCAAATATCTAATCAATAAAAAAAGGTCCGTCACTATGGATAGGAACATTCCTACTATCTCCATTATCAGCTTGGTGGATAAGGGTATCCTGAGGCCTCATGTATACTGACAGCCAGTTAGTTATCAAACAAACTGATATGGTATGTGAGAGATGTATTTACACAATGTCACCGGAGACAAAGCTCTCACATAAAAGCACTCAATGTCAATAAGGTTTTCAGTGGTACACACACTGCACCCATCACACACAATTCAAATCAGATGCATACACTTACACATGTTGAGGCACTTAAATGTAAACTTCCTAAACCTGAAAAGCCTCCTAGATGATGTACAGATAATAAGCACCCTCATCAACCCCAAATGCACTCTTTCAAAACAACGCCCACATCAGCACATACAGCCACATCTTATAGGGCATCTACTTCTAACCCATAAGGCAAGCCACCACAGAAACCAACATTGTAGTCACTGGAGATTCCATTGTGAGAAGCACTGATGTCCTTCTCACCAGGCTCAGTAAGGAGAAAGTCCTGGTCAGTTGCTTATTAGGAGCCTGGATCTGCCACATTACACATGCACTCAGTTCACTGGACCACAAATACCAGTATGTCTGAGTCATAGTCCATGTGGGTGTAAATGAACTGAGATGTTGCTCCCTAGACTATATGAAGAGAGACATCATGGACCTTTCAGAATATGTGTTCCAGGCTGGTATGAGTCTAGCATTGAGCAGCATTTTACCTTCTCCAAGGATGATTCCACAATATGAACAAACGATGACTGAATTTAGTAACTGACTTAGTTTCTGGCATCATTCTAAGGGGGGAGCAATATATGTCAGCATGGACGGAGATGATCAACAGACCACACTGCTTTCCATGGATGGTCTACACTACTCCTCTCTAGGCTTGAAAATATTAGCTAAAACATTGCCCACCCATAGTACCTTTTTTAGGCAATACAAAACTGAAAATACTTCCGACCTAGCAAATCAAACCCAAGAAAATTTAAAGGTGTTATTGCACATTACTAGGAGTCTAAACAAACAGCTCCACTCCCTAGAAGCTCTCTTCACCCTTGAGAACGCTGACATCTGTGCAGTCACTGAGACATGGTTTAAAGCCATGGAGGACACACTGACAGTGCAAGGTTATAATGCCTTCCACACATTCAAAGGAGCTACTACTCAAACAGGGACTAAAGGTGGAGGTGTTTCAATTTACATCAAAAATAAACATACTCCAAGGCTAGTCAAACAGGACAATGCATTTGAGATTCTCTACATTCCAATCACAATAGGCAAAATCCAATACCACTTCCTTGCAAGTCATAGGCCCCCTGTATGACCTAAGAAACCCATACCATGTATTTAAACTTAGTGGAACCACTCACCATCCAACCCAATACCATATTTATGGGTGAATTTAATTACCCCACTATTAAGTTTGAATTGTATATAACACCAAACACACAAGCACTGAGATTCCTGGATTTTGCAAGCACAAATTCCCTGGTCCAGATTGTCAATACACCATCAAGAGATTCAACCATACTGGATCTGGTCCTCACTAATATGGGAGGGTGCTGCACACCCCCTAGTGTAATGTATTCTCTGGTAAGGTCAGGCCATGACATGGTCTCCTTTGAAGTAAAAATAAAACCTGGATTCCCAGCTAACCCTGGAATATTCAGGAACTACTCTAAGGCTAACTTCCTACTATTAAGTGAGAACCTAGCAAAATATCAAGCCCCCACAAACCCTGAGAACATTGCTGCTCATGCAGAACTGTTCACCGAAACCCAATACAAGTATGTAAATAGCTGCATAGAGGCGGCTGTATCCAACAGGAAGAAGTACAGAATTAACTCAAAAACAAGCCACCCTGGTGGAATCACAACATCAATAGGCTGTATAACAGAAGGAAGAAAATCATGGCAAAAATTAGGACATGCAGCACCCAGCAGGATAAAAGTGCTCTCATCAAACTAAACAAACAACTCAGAGGACAAATAAAGTCCACCAAACCCATATTTGAGGTAAATGTGGCCTCCCTGGCCAAGGACAATCACAAGGCATTCTTTAACTATGTCTGCAATATCAAAGGCAATACACAATTATGTGCAGAATTCATTGTAAATGGAGCCACCTGTACTAAGCATAGCTCTCAACTGCCCAGATTTTCACAGAATGTCAAGATTTTTGACTCATAGTTTTGGTCCATTTCTCATAAAGTTGTAATTTTCTGCCAAATCAATAGCAAATAAAGGAGGACTGAAGTCAGAAAACAATGGGAGACATTTGATTTTTAGACTTAATAGCCTTCAGAAAATTCATACTAATGTAAAACCTGTTATTTTATCAACTTTCTAAGTTTGTAAGACCAATATTTAAAACATGTCCCTATTTTGGGGCCTTTGTTCCCCCATTATTTATGGCTTTGTGCAGATTTGTTGAGAGGTATGATACTGAGCCAGAATATATAGCAAACCTACTGGCTGACAAATTCAGCTCCGACTTTACCCCTCTCCCTCTCTTCATCAACCTTCTCTCAGGAAATACCATCAAATACCCCCCACCCCTCACACACACAATCAATAAGGAACAGGTCCTTAATGCTCTCTCTAAAGCCAAGAACACTGCATCAGTGGACCCAGACAATATCCCAGGATGCCTTCTAAATAGCATGTTACATGATCTATCAGGCCCCCTGGAATTGCTATTTAATTCTAGACTCCAAACAGGCTTTGTGCCTCATGAATGGACAATAGCAAAAGTCATCCTTCTGCACAAAAGTGGGACATCTATAGAACCTATAAACTACAGACCCATAAGTCTCACTAGTCTCATATGAAAAACCATGGAATGAATTATCATGGAAATGATCAATAATGCCACAGGAAACCTCCAGACACTGGAAGCAACCCAATTTGGTTTCATCAAGGGCAGGTCATGCCTACTCAACTTGGTGGACATCTTAGAAAAGGTCACCAAAGCAATGGATGAGGGCAGACTGGTCATACTGCTTACCTTTACCTGGCCAAGGCATTTGACACAGTCCCACACTCAAGCATTGTTGACAAAACTTAAGAGGTTAGGTACAAATCCTTATGTCACCCAGTGGATAGCTGTTTGGCTCACATACAGGACCCAGGAAGTTAGAATCGGGGAGCCCACCTCTACAAAGAGGCCAGTCAACAGCCGAGTTCCTCAAGGATCAATTCTGGGACAACTCATGTTCAGCATTTGCTTTTCTGAAGTCTAGGCCAATGACAGTGGCCTTTGGCTGACTAAATTTGTAGATGATAGCAAATTAGGAACTGTCACTGATATGCCCACTAACACAAATGTTCTCCAGAAAGGGCTGACACAGACAAACAGCTGATGCCAGATCCATGGACTAAAAAATGATTAGATATTCACTATCTTAATTAATATGGTTTAATAAACACAATAGCTACTGTCCATCTATTTTGTAAACCACGTGTCTTCGTGAAAGTCACTATGATAACAAGCCTACCTCACCTGTCCAAGTGCCTTTTTCCCCGACAAAAAATATCCAATTCATTCTGCAGGATTGTTAGGCATTCTCAGGCAAATTGAGTAGTATAGATAAACTCGAAAACGAATGCCCAGAGCCAAGACAAGAAACCCAGTTACAGCTCCACTCAGTTTATTGACAAAAATCTCAATACACCATTAACGCTTTTCTATTCCACATGCAAAATCGCGTTTTCGTCCTGATAACATAGGACTTCATCAGATGAATGCTTCCTACCCAATTGATGCTTAAATAATTTGATTAAAACCTAAAAACCATTGAGTAGTATACTATAACCTGCATGCCATATCTCTGCCTTAGGTCTTCCTTCCAGTAAGCTGTGCCGGTTACAGCCTGCAGAAGGTGATCAATAGGCATTCCTTATAGGTGCCCAAGCTTCTTGACTCCTTTCAAGCAGGAGGAGCAGTGGCTTTAGTATAAGATCTTACTGGATTTCCATGCTCATCAGTTTGTAATGGACAATGGACCCAGGATTTCATGAAATAAATCTCATTACCACACTTTTTATCCCTAATTCTGTGTTGTCAGTCATTATCCAATGCACATGGCAATTGTTTATGGCAGGGACTATACTTATTAGTAAACTGAGAAGTTCACCCGGTGACCTACCTCTCACATCCCCGCCACAGATTGGTGCAGCACCTGCAGTATTGTTACCATATGCACCCATGCGCTTGTCAGCCTCCCAGTGCTCTCTACCCATACTTATGAACAAGGCCTCAAGATACTTAAACATCTCACTTGGGGAAGCTGTTTCGCCTCATCTGCAGAGAACAAACTACTCTTTTTAATGAAGGAATCACAACCTTCTGTGTTCTGTATGTGTTTCAGTGGCTCACCTTTCTGGTGAACAGGTGTAGGGAATATCAATAAAAATGACATGGGTTCAAATCCCTGAGGACTATCTTTCTAGTCTGGCAGTTAGCACAGAGTGTTAAAACTCAGACCGCTTAATGAGCTGTTTTCTCTGCCAAGGGTACAAAAAAAAAAAAACCTCCACTGCACATAACAGATTGCAATTACTTAAAGGCAAAAGACAGAATATGCAATATAAATATGCAAACTTCAGTTCCCATATTGAATAGTTTCCAATGTCAGCTGCATCTTGAAAATTAGTCACACAAAACACATGAAGGACTGTGCTTAGCATAGCAGGCTTGATGAATATATGGCACAGTACCAGAGGGAACTGGAGAATAAAACATCATCTTGGTAACCACCCTATTTCACCCTACTCCTATTCCCTGGACCATTACACTTTAGTGGTCACCAGTGTCTGACTGCATCTATGTGTATGTGATGGCTATTTGTGGCACCTGCTGTCTGCTAGAGATGTTGGCTCTAGTTTTGCTAGTTGTTATGCTATGTAAGTATGTCTGATTGGTTACTTTCCTGTTACACTGTGTCCTTACTTTGACTGGCTATTTACTGCCCTACTTTACTGCAGTATTGCTGGGATAGTATTGCATACCTTGCTGCATTACTTCTACTTTTCTGCACTGTGTTGTTACTGTGGCATCCAAGCCTGCTGCAGGCAGCTTGAGTACTGTGCAGTAGAATCCAGGCCTGTAGTAACTAGTGTCTCTTATATTATTTTCACTGTTATATTATACACACTGTAGAATCACATGACACCATGCCTGTTGCATTTAGCATGAGATCAAGTGCTGAAGACAGTTTTCTCTACGGCATTTACATTATTCAGCTGTACCATCTTCATCTGCGGCCCAGTAGCACACTAATAATTGTCACTGCATTGATAATCACATTGTAATATTGCTACCTGCTACTCGGGCATTCTCATGCTGTAGGCACCTTGAGTATTGTTAATGCATTGTGCTGCAGCATCCATAGCTGCTGTTCAGCTGATCCTTATAATATCAAACTGCATTGTGTCATACTATATAGAACGGTACTGTTTTTTACTATATTTAACTAACTTGTGTTCTACTGTTCTACACAGTATCATATGGTACTGAATTATGTAACAGTGTACAGAAATTATGGTATTTTGTATCATGCAGCTATTATATTGTGCATATTTTTGCACTATTTTGCACTGCTTCACTGTGTCTTTTTACCATAGAACTCTGCTCCTCTCGTAGATAGATAAAGAGTTATCAAAATCCAGCACATCAAATAACATATTCTGTCTAACATTTTTAGATCAACCATAGGTCCTCTATCTGTCTCTGCTCCATCAGTTCCAGGTTCTAGCTCTTGGCACCCTGAGGCAGTGTATAAACTGCCACACACTCACTGACAACTGCTTACTATTGCAACAGAATGGGTCCACATGTGAGAAGTGCAAATACTTATTCCATTGCAAATGGAGGAAATGACCTGACAAACTTGGTAACAACAATCATATAGTGTATTTATACACTGCAAGACAAATATAAAACCTTCCTGTGCTGAGTTACTTCAAAAATCACTTTCAGACCATGAACACCTACTATGTACTATAGATGTCGGCACCACAGCCAACCTATGCAACACATTTACATTTGTTTCATACCACATATATAGTCTTCCACCACAGCCACCACAGATAAGAGTCACCAAAGTGGTCTGATCAAGACCTTCAGGGTGCAAGAGCAGCCCTGTCACCATGGTAATATATCTGTTATAGATGACACCATATTTTGGCACACTGGTGCTCCACTCATAAGGCTAAACAAAGATTGGGGAACCATCATCTGCCACTCAACCATTACAATCTACCATATCATGAAGGCTGTTGAAACCACAAAACGGCAGCAATCCAAGCAAGCACACTGCCTATTCACACAGTTAATTCAGCACTATAAATGAATGCCAAAACGAAGATAAAAGCCAACTTTTTAATACGGTTTAGCGCTTTCACTCGATAACCGAGCTTCCTCAGAACAACATACAAAAATAAACTTGCTCCTTAAATACAAAATTTGGGTTCTGATATCATGAAGGCTGTTAAGTCCTTCCACCCCCATATGTTAATATGACATGGCCAATGTTTGTGTAGGGTGTAAAAGCCTTCTGATACACCCCGCCTTAAATTATATGAAGAAGGACATTATGGAAACATACTAGATTTGAGCACTATCTTACCATCACTGAGAATGATTCCACAGTATAAGCAGAAGATGACTGACTTTAATATGGAGTTGTTATTATAGGTTCATAGGTTCATAGATTCATACTAGGCTATCTGCCCTAGGGCATTTATAAGCCTAGCCAGAGTGTGTTTGGCTTTCGTCATTTTAAGGGGACCTAATGTGTTTCAGCTTGAACAGTAGATAGTGCTGCCTGTTTCACCAAGGATGGTCTTTACCTATCCCACCAAGGCTTTTGCATACAGCTTAAAATTTCTTCTATCCCTATATTTCATTTTATAGGTAATTTCAATATACTCAGGCTACTGAATTATCACTGTAGAGACAGCAACGGTGTCTCTGCTATGCTTAAACAGTACAAGTGAAACTCGGCCCAAACAAGGATAAAAATTGATTTATTTTAATCAAACACCAAGCGTACATAAAAAAACGGTTAAGCGCTTTCATCTGTAAGATACAGACTTCCATCAGAACACTGAATCATACAACTAATTACTTTTTTAAAAACTTTTTGGTGCCACTTGATACAAGCGCAATACCACGTAACCAAATTTAAAGTGCTATTACATAAAATACCACAAATTGCTATTACAAGCTAATACATAATAACTCGGTAGTACCTTATGTTAAAAAGATTAAAATCATATTAAAAACATCTTATATAAGTACAAAATTGCAATTCCTATTAAAAAAACTTATTTTACCCAAGCTATAAAAGCTGTAAAAGGGGTTTGATGGAAATGTAATTGTTAATACCAGGATATTTTGTAGCATTTGTTAACATTTGCCATTCACTTTCTTTCCTACCGAGGTAGGCTTTATAATTACCACCCCGTGGTGATACATTAACATAATCAATTATAGCAAATTTAAATTTATGTGCTTCTCCATTCTTACTAATATGTCTAAACAAAGCATTTTTAGTATCTTTAACCTTGATTTTGTATAAATGTTCATAAATACACTTTCTAAACTGTCTTTCTGTTTTTCCTATATAGAAAGCTGTACATACTGTACACTTGGCCAAATAAACAATATTCCTGTTATTACAATTTCCCTTTTTGAACTTCACATAAGTATTATTAACATCGTTCAATCTACATCCTGCTGCTTCATTAATTACAAAACATTGTTTACAGAATCCGCATTTTTTGTGTGGATATCCACTCCAGTTTTTTCATGTGTCAAAATATTCAATACATTCTTTATATTCATACCCATTTTATATACAAAGCATGGTTTTATACCAACTACCCTCCTAGCTTCTTCATCTACTGCTAACATATTCCAATGCTTTTCCATAACATTTCTCACACAATTCACATAAGGAGAATATGTTAATACACATACTTTATTGAAATCATTTTGCTCCTTATTTTTTATTTTAAATATTTTCTCAGAACCAATGCCTAAGATAGGGAGATATTTTTTTCCCCATTCTTAATAACATAAGCCAATACATCATCCAATAATAGCATGGGATAGCCTCTATTGACAAACATAGACCTTATATTATTAATCTCTTTAACCATTAAATCGTAATTGGAAGTCATTCTTGCTACCCATATACATTGACCTTTATAGATATTTCTTAAAATATGTCTGGGATGGTTGCTACTATAATCAAGGTATCCATTAGAAAACGTTTCCTTTCTAAATATTTCTGATTGAAAACCAGTATCAGTATGTCTAACAAAAGTGTCAAGATAGGCAATACCTTCTGTGTTAATATTATGAGTGGACCAATCGCAGCCCTTAAGGCCAAACACCTTGCCTGATACACTAGTAATAGGTGACTCCATAGTCAGACACACTGATGTCCCACTGACCAGGCTGAACAAGGAGAAGGTGACTGTGAGCTGTCTATCGGGAGCTAGGATCCGCCACATAACACACACACTCAGGTCACTCCAAAGCAAGTACAAATATGACTCCGCCATTGTCCATGCTGGTGTGAATGACCTGAGACGTACCTCCCTGGGCTACATGAAAAGAGACATAGAGGAGCTCTCCGATTACGTAGCTCAGGCTGGTATGACCCTGACCCTGAGCAGCATCTTGCCCTCACCAAGAATGATACCACAATACAAAGACAAGATGTTCAGCTTTAACAATTGGCTCAAGTACTGGTGTCATTCTAAGGGGATCCAATGTCTGTCTGCCTGGGATGATATGTTGGACAAGCCACGCTGCTTCACAAGGGATGGCTTACACCTGTCACCACTGGGCTTCCGGATATTGGCTAAGGCTCTTGCCACCCCCATAATGCCTTTTTTAGGCAAGGCTCAAAAGACAAACCCACCTCCTTAGAAAACAAAAATGGAAAAAAACTAAGGGTAAAAAACTAAGGGTAATGCTGCTCAACGCCAGAAGTCTAAATCTCAAGATGCAGGCACTTGATGCACTCCTCAGCATGGAACATTGACGTCTGTGCAGTAACTGAAACCTGGTTCAAGGCTCCTGAGAGCACCCCAGCACTACCAGGCTATACCTCGTATCATGCGTTTCGGCCCCAAAACCCGGGCCGAACCACAAAGGGAGGGAGAGTGTCCATATTCATAAAGGACACCCACACCTCCAGGTTAGTAGCAACACATGAAGCATCAGAGACCATACAGGTGCAACTAACCATAGGCAAAACTGCTATACAACTGGTAGCATGTTACAGACCACCCTCCCAATCTCAAGAACCCCACTCAGCCTTCCTGAAGACATTGGAGGATATGAATGTATCACAAAATACCATCATACTGGGAGACTTCAACTACCCAAACATAGATTGGGTACATTATTCTAGCCCTAACACCCTAGCCCAAAGGTTCCTGGAATTCATAAATTCAAATGCACTGGAACAACTAGTCACCTCTCCCACTAGGGAGATAATATACTAGACCTGATCATCACAAACATGGGGACAAAATGCTCCACACTGGAAGTATACCCCTCACTAGTGAGATCTGACCACAAACTAATCACCCTGGATATACATATCCCACCTCCACCCCCAGCACAAAAGACCACAGTGAAAAACTTCTCAAAAGCAGACTTCACTCTTCTTAAGACTGAGATGGTATCCTTTAAGCCCACTGTGCCAGTGGATACCACATCCCACAATGCCGAATCCTTCACAAATGCTTTATATGGACATCTCCAAGAATGCATGGATCATGCAATCCCAAACAAATCCAAGTCCCTCTCCACCAAATGTAAGCATCCTGTCTGGTGGACCTCAGCCATAAACAAATTGTATAACAAAAGAAGGAAGCTACTGCACGTCAGAGCGAAATCCCATGAAGGGAAGACATCTCTGATCAACATTAGCAGAAAACTACGTTCTCTCATAAAAACATCCAAGGCAAACTTTGAGAGAAAAATCGCTAAGGACACTAAAGATAACCACAAAGCCTTCTTCAGCTATGTTAGAAACCTGGGTGGAAACCCTCAGATATGCTCAGAGTTGGTTCACAACAACAAAAAATACACTGAACCCACGGATATTGCTAATATTCTGGCTGACAGGTTCAGTGCAAATTTCTCCCCTCCTTCACCCCCAAAAGAAGAAATACTTATCCCAGCTAAATGTAATCTCCCTGTCATCTCAGATGTCCAAGTGGGAACCGCCCTAAACAAAGCAAAAAACACAGCATCAATGGGACCTGATGGTATCCCGGGGTGCGTGTTACGTGAACTCCAAGAGGAGCTAAACCCACACATAAAAATGTTATTTAACCTTAGCCTTACTTCAGGATATGTACCTGAACACTGGCGTACAGCAACAGTGGACCCACTCCACAAGGGGGGTGTCTCTACAGACCCTGGAAACTACCACCACATAAGCTTAACTAGCCTGGTCTGCAAAGCTATGGAAAGAATCATTATGGAACTCATAAACAGAGACATAGGGGACCTACAGACACTTGACCCCACCCAGTTCGGCTTTGTAAAGTGTAGATCCTGCCTTTTAAACCTGGTTGACTTTTTCGAAACAGTCACTAGAGCCATTGATGAGGGCAAAGCAGTCCATACAGCATACCTGGACTTGGCTTAAGCCTTCGACACAATACCCCACTCAGGCATCATAGATAAGCTAAACAGCTTAAAAGTAAACCCTTATGTCACTAGATGGGTTGCAAACTGGCTAAAGGACAGAACCCATAAAGTTAAAATCGCTGGAGCAATGTCAGACTCAAAGCCAGTCACAAGTGGTGTCCCACAGGGATCTGTCCTGGGACCCCTCTTGTTCGGCATTTATTTCTCAGATGTTAAAGCAAACATGGGAGGGCTGTGGCTGACAAAGTTTGCAGATGACTGCAAACTAGGCGCCATAGTCAATACACCAGCAGACACACACATCCTACAAAAAGGCCTCATTGAAATGGACAACTGGTGCCGTAGTCACGGCCTTAAACTAAATGCCAAAAAATGTATAGTCATCCCTTTTGGAAAAAACAAAGTACCCACAAATTATCACATAGACAGCAACCCACTGAGTACGGAAAAAGTAATCAGAGACCTAGGGACCCAAGTAGACAGCGACCTCTCATTTGACACCCACGTTGCCAAAGTGGTTAGAAAAACATTCTACATTGCACACCTCATCATGAAGGGATTCACATCCAGATCCAAGGATGTCATTGTACCCCTATATTCCTCCCTCATCAGACCCATGATTGAGTACAATGCCCCATTTGGTATGTACCTCACCCGGCATTTGCAACAGCTGGAGAGACCACAAAAGTACCTCACCAAAAGGATCAAGGGTCTCCAACATATGTCTTATTCCGCCAGACTAAAGAAACTTCAGCTCTATTCAGTAGCATACCGCCTGCTCAGAGGTGATCTCTGCCTGACGTACAAGGCCATGTCCAATCAGGATCTGATGGACATGCTCCACCTCAAAAAATCCAAATCCATCAGGACCACGAGAGCTAAAGACTTTGGCACAAGTATGAATAGGACATGCTGGAGGGATAGATTCATAACCCAGAGGCTTCCCATGCTTTGGAACAGGATCCCAGTTCATATTAGGCAGAGCCCCTCACTGACTCTCTTCAAGAGAAATCTTGATGAGTGGATGGGAGATCGTAAGTTTACCCCAGGGGTCACATCTGTGTCACTGCTAGACAGGGGCACAGTAAACTAATTCTATTTTATAAGGGGACCTTCATTGTGTCACTACTAGACAGAGGCACAGTATTCTAGATTTATTCTGTACATTTTTGTACCATTTCATGGGGTGGCAAAAGCCACATCACTATGGCTAGGCTTACAAATGCCCCAGGGCAGATAGTCTAGTACTATACTATGAAACTATGAAACTATGAAAAGATTACTAGTGTTGTTAAGATATTCTAGGAACTCATTGATAAGCTCTGTAGGTCCATCCCATAACACAAACATGTCGTCCAAGAATCTGGTATAGTATACGACATGTTGGTAATAACTACTAGTAAAAAGGTACTGGTTTTCCCATTCAAGCATAGCAAAATTGGTGAATATGGGGGCACAAGAGGCGCCCATGGTGACCCCCCTCATCTGTTTGTAATATTCGCCCTCAAAATAAATATAATTATGCTCCAGTACCAAACACATCATGTCTGTAATTAAATTGATACGGTCCCAACTAAGGTTTGAATACCTTCTCAGACTGTCACAAAAATACTCTAGTCCCTCTTGCCTCGGTATACAGGAGAAGAAATCGATGACATCAATGGTTATATTTGTCAAGTTCCTCTTCCATCTACTAGTGGTTAAATGTGACAAAAACATCCATGAGTCTTTAACTAAATGTGACGTACTTACATATACATGCTTAACCCATCGATCAATGGCTACCCCTATATTAAATGTCTTTGATCTACTGCCTGATATAATAGGTCTAAAGGGGGGGGTTATTAATATCCTTATGTATTTTAGGGATACCCACTATTGTGGCTAATACTGGGAACTCCACCTTAAGAAAATTATATATATATCCAACGTAATCCTGTTATCTGTTAAATATTCATCCAGGGCTAAGTCAATTTTACGGTATTTCATTATGTGATATAATATCATAATTACCTGTATCCATTAAAATACTTTGCACTTTATTAATATAATCAATGGTATTATATAGAACTATACCAGCCCCCTTATTGGGCTTCATTACCCTAATATCTTTATTCTTTATTAATTCTACCAGGCATTTCCTCTCATTAACATTTAAATTGTCTATATAGTCACATCTCTTCATTGACTTATTATATTCATAGATATCTCGGCATATGAGCTCCTCATAATTTAATACATTCTTTTGTGCAACAGGTATATATGTGCTTTTTTTCCTAAGTTGATTGGGTAATATAACATTATTATCATTTTGAAAAGTGAAGGCTAGATTTAATCTATGACAATATAATTTAATATCAGTTAGAAAATCCACCAGATGGAATTTTGCTGTAGGTATATACTTCATACCTTTTTGAAAAAGTGAAAAATGTTCTTCCTTTATATTCAAAGTAGTATAACTGAATATTTTTATATCATTGTGTTCTACTACAACATGTTCTACATCTCGCTTATTGAACATACTTAAGCTGTTGTCCCTACCACTAAAGCCTAAAACATCGTCCTGTGAATATCTTGAATTTATATGACAAAAACTAGTGTCTACCATCTGTTGTGTTTGTCCCTTTGTTGATAATTCACCTTCCGTACCGGTGTATAATACCGCCCCTCCCCTGAAAATTCACTCCTGTCTCCCTATAACTAACCCTATTATCATTCATATCTGATCTATATGAATCTACATATTCCTGTTTCCATAAATAAGCTCTATTATCATGATATTGTTCAATATCACATTGGATTTTCCTATGTTTTCTTTCAAAAATCTTACTAGCTTATTATGGAAACATACTAGATTTGAGCACTATCTTACCATCACCGAGAATGATTCCACAGTATAAGCAGAATATGACTAACTTTAATATGGAGTTGTTATTAGAGTAATTTTAAGGGGACCTAATGTGTTTCAGCTTGAACAGTAGATAGTGCTGCCTGTTTCACCAAGGATGGTCTTTACCTATCCCACCAAGGCTTTTGCATACAGCTTAAAATTTCTTCTATCCCTATATTTCATTTTTTAGATAATGTCAATATACTCAGGCTACCAACTTACTAAATACAAATTGCAGCCTGGCAGATATCAGTGTAACAGTGCTCAACAGGGTCTACTTTATATCATTAAAAAATTAAAATCTCGAGCGCTGACATCAGTGAAAATGCAAAATGTCGAACACCCCCCACTAAATATATATTCCAACTCTGAGATCGCACTACAGTGAGGAAAGGGCAAATATCCTGATCTCCACTGTACCGCAATCCAAAAAAAATTTATTTCGACATTCTGCATTTTCATTGATGTCAACGCTCGAGATTTTAATTTTTTGATGATATAAAGTAGACCCGCTCAACAGTAGCAGCCTAAGTAAACATCCTTATTTGAGGAATTCCTGTCATGAAAACATGATTATTTGCACTGTCACTGAAAACGACTTCATAGACAGTGTCAACATTCCCTTCTTACCAGGCTTCTCTGCCTATCACTAATTTAGGCTTGAAGGTGTGGATAGTAGTGATGCTTGTGGTAGCACGCCTAACTTTATCTCTAACATCATCAGCACTGGACTAACTGACTAGGCAATGACCTTGAATTCCATTATATCCTATATCAGTAAGCAAGACCTTGTACTACATGCTCTTTCACTACAGAACCATGTCGGTGACACCTACAATCATGAAACATAATTTAATAATCTAAAGTCCCTTTCCATTATACAAGCACCATCGTTCTAGGAGGCTGCTACCACCCTCTTCATACATTGGTGCACCTACACTCAAATAAATAAGTACATTGCTTCCATGAGTATTTTATTGTAAAATTCCTCAATCAGTTAATATCCTCCCCTTCTAGGTGCACCAGCATACCTGGTCTTGTCCTCACAATCACTGTCATTGTCTGCTCCTCACCCACTGTCATACACTTACTGGTCATATCAGATCCACTGTGCTGTGCTATTCACCATACTATCTAAGTATATGCCAACAGCCAATCCAACCATCTTCAGAGACTTCTCCAAAGCAAATACTCTTGTTTTGTATGGGTACTTCAGATGGATTAACAATCCTAACCTCTCGACGACCCGGTAGAAAATGCCACCTCATAAAGTAAAAGTGTACTCTCACCTGAACTCTTGCACAGAGGATCATGTTTCTCTTCACCACAAATATAATACCAAGCGTAGAAACAAACTCATCTGGTGAAAGTGAAATTCAGCAATAACCAAATGGCAATATAAGGAACAAAGCTTGTAGCCCCAAAGAATAAAAGAAAAGCTCAGTATGTAAAATGTATTTGTCGACTGGGGTAGAACACTGATTCACATGTACCTTTTTCAGACTCAAACACTGAGCACCCCCTGGTTAAATGACTTGCTCAGGCTCTCACAGTAGGCATATGGAGGCCCAGGAATCAAACTCTGGGCTACAGGGAGCAGATCATTAACAGCTCATGTCCTTAATCCCCTGTGCTAACTTCCAGACAGCTCAACCTCAATAAAGTCAACAGAAGAACTCAGGAGAAAGCTCAAATCACGCAGAACTACTTATGAACTAAAACTTGCTATATCACAAGACATTCTTCAGTTATGTAGATAACTTTGTTATGCAGCATTGCACTTAGCTTATCACTAATGGCATCAGTCACTCAAGTTCTGTGGATACAGCTAATATTCAAACAGAGGAATCCAGCTCCAACTTTTCCCTGTGTCATCAACATAGTTTCCATATACAAGTATCTAGTCCATGCAATCACTGGTAATTATGTCTGTACAGATACTATTAGCACTCTCTAAAACCAAAAAGTACCAGATGTGTGGTCTGGAAAACATAGTGGGCTATTCCCCTGGTGCTTATTAAATACACTCTATCAGATCTCCTTCATAAAATACTCAAACACACCATGTCTATGTGATACATACCAGAAGTCTGGAGACCAGCTATACTAGTTCCCCTACACAATGATGGCCTGACTACAGAGCCTGTCAGCTGTGCACTTATTAGCAACACCAGCATCATTTCTAAGGAAGTGGAATGCACTGTCATGGGCCTCATAAACAGACAGATAGGGTGACTGTGATCCCTGGACCCTAACTAATTTGGATTTGTAAAAGGTAGGTCATGCCTTATAAACCTAAATGGTTTATTTGAAAGAGATACAGAAGCATTAGATTAGTGTAATTCCATGCACACTACTTACTTCAACTTAGCCAAGGCTTTTAGTGCTACATCACATTGCAGTATTATTAAGAAACTGGTAAAACTTAATGTAAATCCCTGTGTAACCTAATGATTCCCAGTTGGCTCACCGATGGACAACACTATTTTAGAGTTATTGGTATACTGTCATCCAACAGACTTGCCAAAGTGGCATGGCTCTGTTTGGGAGCACTTCTATTTGTCATCTTCTTCTCTGATGTCAAATCCAATACTAAAGACCTGTTGCTGACCAAATCTGCAGATGACTGCAACCTTCAAACCATAATCAGCTCCCCAGAAGACATTCAGATCCTTCAAGAGGCCTAAATTGATCTAACTCAAGGAGTCAGGATTCAAAATATAGCACCATTCAGTCTAGAAAGTAGGGCCTCTCACACACCTACTGTATCTTTTTGATGTTTTATGTATTTATTAACCAGGTAAGCATACTGAACACAAGTGTCCCATTTCATAAGTGACCCTGGAACACTGGCTGGTCAATTGATTTGCTCAGAGTTACACATGGAGGTGGAAGGAATCATACACTGTACCTCTGACTACAGGGAGAAGTTTGTCAGTAACACAGAAACCGCTAGAGGCCTAGACATCTTCATAGGTAATGGAATTTCCTTTGACCAGCATGTGTCCTTTGTCATTAGAAAAGCCTGCTAACATCACCAATTTGATTACTACAAGGGCATATCCTGCTAAGTAAAAGAGGACATCTAGAAGGGCACTGTTATCAACTCATCCACTGATACTAAATAGTTCCAGCAAGGGCTGTAATAAGCACATACATGGTGTCCTAAAAATGACTAAAGTTAAATGTGAAAAAGTGCATCATAGCAGTGTACAGCAAAGAAGCTTCTCAAGCTTCATATGATGTAAATAATACTGATCTTCTGGCAGACATGATCATAAGAGACCTCGGTACTGATGTTAACAGCTGTTTGTCGTGTCATTATGTGTATATCATGGTCAGGAAACCTTTCTCTCTGGTAGAGTCATTTTCCATGGGGATATCTTTAAAGTCTAAAGAAAACATTTTACCACAATACTCTTTCTTTGTTAGACCTGTCATCAAATACAATGTCCCCTTTGGTACAGATAAATCCAAGTTTATCACTCAAATGGAAAGACCCCAACGATTTCTAATAAAGACAATTAAATGCCTTAAATCGTTCATTCATCTCACCAGACTAGCATGACTCTTTTTATTCTCAGTGATCTACCAGTTTCTCCATAGTGATCTGTGTCTTGTTTTTTGAGCCACTAAGCCTAATCCTATTTAACGCCTTATTTTTCTGCAAACCAGTGACTCAACAAATACATGTAAAAGGGACCTAAATCTACACCAGCAAATAAACAACGCCTGATGTAGGAATAGTTTCCTTACTTAATATAGCTCCACATTGTCGAATGTGTTACCTCTGCAGGTCAAACAAATTACTGCTTTGACCTACCTTTAAGGCCAGTCTTGATGACTGGATGTGTAGATACAAATGTACATGGCCCTGCTTGATTTGGAATGTAAGTGTTATTAAGTGCTTGAAAACGGTGACAAGAACTTTTAAGTATCAAGTTTGTCTGCTTAAAGGTGTATCTGACTAGGCAGCTCTGCTCCCCGTGGTCACTAGTCTATTATGTTCCTAAATCATTGCCCTCCCCTTGTCTTTCATCAGGACCATACCAAACGCCAATGCATCCTTCAATATGCACCTATCCAAATACTTAATCCAACTTAAAATAAAAATCACGATGGTTCCTCATTAAAATATACGCATTGGGTATGAGCTCCCTAAATGGGCCAGAGAAAAAAATCTCCATCACTCAGACATCATGGATATTATTTGCATTGCTGTATTATTTATAGTCACATGAGCAACAGTTCCATTATTCAGACATCCGTGACAACACTTACATCATTTACAAACAGTTTGTATTTAAACTAACAGTTACATGGGTTGCATATGAATATTTTTTTAAATACATGAAAGTATCTGCAGTGTAATATCATGAGTGTGCACAGTGTGAAATATCATGAGTGTGCACAGTTTGTCAGGTTTTATGTAAGAATGTTTGTTACTATAAAGACTTGCTCAAAAGGAAAAAGTATTGAATGGTTTGCCTTTCTGGCAGGCCAAACTTGCTATTATTGTATTGTATTCACACCAGGAGTATTGGCTATCTTATTACGTGTTTGTTTGCTTGCTTATTAATTAATGAATTCATTCATTCATTCATTCACTCACTCATTCCTTCATTCATTGTTGTATTCATTGTTGTATTAACCAGGCAAATCTGACTGAGTATGATGCCTATTTCAGCAAAGACCTGTGGGAGAAAATTCACAGTTGCAAGATATAGTATTAGTAATACTGATGTAAGAAAAGAAGTAAAATGATGCATTGTTAAGAAAAAAAGAGAAGCTTATCTAAGAAATATACATTATACAGCCAACAATTGTACAA